>NW_014569538.1:0-86922 GCF_000743755.1 Blastocystis sp. subtype 4 | reverse complement strand
AAACAAATCTAACCTTGTGCTGTTTGTTGTGATACATGACGTTGATTCAAGTAATTGTTTATTGAATATTATGCTTCAGTTATCTGAAATCAAAAAGTGAAATTTATAGAATCACTGTAGTATGAACAAAAAGCCAGGATTCGCACCCTGGCAAAATGATGGTAGAATCGCGGCTAACGCCTCTCCCTTTTCTTGAAAACCATTAGTTTTCCAGTCTTGAAGGTCATGGATAGCCAGTCGAATACTGAAGAGAAGTCATTTAGAGATTTTGGAGTTTGTGATACCTTATGTCAGACAATCGAGAGTTTAGGCTGGAAGAAGCCATCATCCATTCAGATGGAATGCCTGAAATATGCTTTTGAAGAAAGAGATATCATCGGTCTAGCTGAAACAGGTTCAGGAAAGACAGGTGCCTTTGCTATTCCTATTATTCAGCGTTTGATTGATAATCCTCAGCGTTTGTTTGCACTTGTTCTTACTCCAACGCGTGAATTGGCTTTTCAGATTTCCGAGCAGTTTGAGGCTCTTGGTGCATCTGTCGGCCTGAAAACAGCTGTCATTGTTGGAGGCGTTGATATGGTCCAGCAGGCACTTGCGTTGGCTCGAAAGCCTCATGTGATCATTGCAACTCCTGGTCGTCTAGTAGATCATTTAGAGAATACAAAGGTATTTGTCTGGCCTATTACTTATGATCATAGGGCTTCACTCTCAAGAATACTAAGTTCCTGGTACTCGATGAAGCCGATCGAATGTTGGGAATGGATTTTGAAGAAGAGATCAACAAAATTGTTGAGGTACTTCCGAAAGAACGACGAACCTATTTGTTTTCGGCTACTATGACACAGAAAGTGGCGAAACTGCAAAGAGCTTCACTGAAAGATCCTGTGAAGGTTCAAGTATCTTCGAAATATCAAACTGTAAGTACTCTGATTCAACAAGTAGGTAATAACAAGCAATGATGAAATGTAGTATATGTTCATTCCAGCCAAATTTAAAGACTGCTATCTTGCGTATATTTTGAATGAATTCAGTGGTAAGAGTATCATCATATTCGTATCAACCTGCTCAACAGCGCAGCGTCTGACATTGATGCTTCGCAATCTAGGTTTCAAGGCAGTATGTTTACATGGTCAGATGTCCCAGGAGAAGCGATTGGGAGCGTTGAACAAATTCAAGGGAGGTTCTCGAAACATCTTACTAGCAACTGATGTTGCATCTCGAGGTCTGGATATTCCTGATGTTGATTTTGTTTTGAACTTTGATATTCCGAGCAATGGAAAGGATTATATTCATCGTGTGGGTCGTACTGCTCGTGCTGGTCGATCAGGACATGCTATCAGTTTTGTGACACAATATGATGTGGAGAACTATCAACGAATTGAAAAGCTGATTGATAAGAAATTGGAGGCATATCCTTGTGATGAGAATACGGTTTTGGTATTGTTGGAGCGAGTAACGGAAGCACAGCGCATTGCATTACAGCAGATGAGAGAAGAAGAGAAGAAACATAATAAGAAAGATAGGAGCAAAGATATTGGTGATAATGAGGATGAGGTTGTGGAGTCCTTCGCTGGTAGAGAAAAGAGAAAAGGAGGAAAAGGGAGAAAGGGGAGAAGGTAAAGTCATTTATGTATTCTGTTTGTTCGGTGTGATTTAAGATCGCTGAATGAAGAGAGCAAAATCACTTTTGATAGTGCTCCTGTTGATTTCAACTCTCTTTGTTGTTCAATATGTGTTCATTCTTCCGAATGTTTCTGGGACGATCAAAGAACTTTGGAATAGTTCTAGGAAGAAGGTAATAGCGCCTGCTGACTACGTAAACATGGGTCATATTGATCGTGTCATTTCTACAAATAGTGTGAATACTATGTTAGATCTAACGTATAGACACTATTTCCAGTATTATCCATGCCGAATCAGAGAATGAGGAGACGTATGAGGAGAGACTGGAAAAGAAGGAGAGACTGCGTTTGCATTTCCTAGAGACCCTGGTCCAGCAGCAGAAGGAGAATACGAAGAATGGAGGTGGAAATGATCGAGTTCTAATCTTGTATCCTATCTTCTCTGGTTTGGGAAACAACATGGCGGTATTAGCAGAAGCAATTCTTGTCTCATTTTTAACCAATCGTCGTTTCTATCGTAGTTACATGGAAATAGTATAAAGGACTAGTATACAAATGGAATTCATTTGATAAGTACTTCAGTCTCCCATTCAATGACTACATTTATGATGATGATGGTAGGATTGTTAATTACCATCAATTTCTAGCATTTTTGAAATCGGATTATATAGGATCTGATGAAACGTGTCATAATACTCCAGAAGAGATTCTTCATTCGACAAAGCAGTTTGTTGTTTTAAGAACAACTTGCAAACTGACAGATTATATATGCTTTAATGAAGAGTTTTGGCCGTTCTTGGATCGCAATGGTTTCATTCTCCATCCTCATCTGAAGTCGGGTGCGGATATTCGCAAAACTGTTTACAGTTTTCTATACAATCAGGTTATTAAGCTGCAACCAGACATTGCAGAGGGAGTCATAGCTGTCAAAAAGAAATTGCATTGGGATGATTACTATATTATTGGGATTCAGATCCGAACTGGTAAACTTGGAATTAAGGATGCTCCGAATCATTTCCTCGAGGTCCGAGACATTGATCTCTTCAGTCGATACGCTCTCATTCAGACGGAGAAAGCAATGAATATGACGACAAAACCTGTTAAATGGTATGTGGCATGTGATAATCGGATGGTGAAAGCAAAGTTGAGTAAAACATATCCAAAGTACTTCATGACAAATTCGTGTACTCTTTCTCACTCAAATAAGGATTTGGAACGAAATGTTCGTTCTTCTGGTCTATTATGCGCTTTATATGATAGTTATCTATTGTCTGCTGTTGATGAGGCTATTATCACTGCAAAGAGTACTTTTGGTATTCTGGCAGTGAATCGGAGTCCAAGGATGAAACGTATTCAAATAATGAAAGGAGATTGGAAGAAACTAAAGGAATAATCGTTTGTTTGTTAGAAATAATACCACGGTTTTCCACTTCTTCTAGCAGTAGATTATTGCAACCGTTATCTAGGAGTTCAAATAAGTATGGATGGAATTACTTTTGATTTAGATAGCAGTTCATGTTATAAAGGTAGTGTGATGTATAGTTATTGGAACAACTTATCAGAACCGGATCTTCGATGGATATAAGGAGAAGGAATGTAATGTGCCAATTATTGACGGAAAGAAGCAAGGAAAAGGTGAGCAGAAGTTTGAAAAGGATGGAGAAGAGTATACTTTGGAGTGTACTTGGGTGGATGGAAAGAAGTCGGGAGAAGGTATTCTTTTAGACTCTGGCTCTATTATTGCTATGAAACTGTTCTTTAATGATGATGTGGTAGAAGGAGAAGGTACGTTGTATTCGAACGGTCAGGTAATCTTCAAAGGAATGTGGAAGAATGGATATCGATGTGGTCATTGTACAGAGTATGTTAAGGGCTATAAGGTGTATGATGGCAATTATGAGAATGACGTTCGTAATGGATATGGAATTGAATATGGAGAGAACAATGAAATTAAATTTGAAGGTGAGTGGGTAGATGGAAAACCAGGACATAAGTTTATCTCTGAGAACAAGAATGGAGTGAAAGAACTAACAGAAGAGGATGATAATGGAAAAGTGAAATTTATTGGAGGATATAAAGAGGGTTCTATGATTCGAAATGGTTTGGGTGTTGAATATGATGAGGATGGAAAGCCTACAAATGAGAGTGTATATGAAGATGGAATTGTCATTCGTAAAGTGAAAGAATTCAAAGATAAAGTGATTGTATTGTATGATGTGAATGGAAAGAAGTGTTATGAAGGTGGTTATAAGAACAATCGTGAAGCAGGATATCCTGCTGAAGGAAAAGGAAAGCAATATATTGATGGTGTTATTGTGTATAATGGTGATTTTGTGAAAGGACAACGAGATGGTTATGGATGCAGCTATTATGCGAATCATGTGTTGAAGTATGAAGGTGATTGGAAGAATGATAAGGCAAACGGGAATGGCAAGTTTAATAATGAAGAAGGATTATTAATTGCTGAAGGTGAGTTTACTGATGATTTGTATGATGATGGTATTGTTCGTTGTAATGTGGCAACTGGAAAATATGAAAAGGTAGGAAAACGTGGTTGCTTCTGTTAATCATATTTGCGTTTTTGCTTTTGTTGATATGATTAATGTGTTTGTTAACAAAGACGTTATCATTACTCTTCATCTTCTAGCATATCCATCATTTCTTTATGAAAGGCTTGATATTCTGCTAGAGACAGTTGAGGCCGTAATAAAAACATCCTGATTCTTCTCTGTTGTTCATTCTTGAACTTATACAAGATGCGTTGCAAATCCTCTCTATAGTCTTCAATCGTAACAAGATTACTGTTTCCAGAAAGAGTGGCTTGACGAAGAGGACGTGTGTTCAAAACACTAGAGGAGTTATGCTTAGGTGAAGGTGGAGTCGGAGGTATGGGAAGAGGAAGATTAACCATAGGAAGAGGAAGGGGAGGAGGAGGAGGCATAGGAAGTGTATCAGTCACAGGAGGAGGAGGAGGTATGGGCAATGATATTTCAGTCATAGGAAGAGGAGGTGCAGGAAGTGAATTCTCAATCACTGGAGGAGGAGGCGGGATAGGAAGTGGAGTGCTGGTCACTGGTGATTTAGGTTGTGGAGTAGTAACAATAGGAGGTGTAGGAAGTGCATCATGAAATACAGGAGGAGGCATGGGTAATGGAATGCCAGTCACAGGAAGAGGAGGTGCAGGAAGTGGATTATCAACCACAGGAGAAAGCTGAGGTACAACTGGTTGACTCTTCAATTCTCTCTCCTTCTTTTTCTCAGTAAGGACCTGTAACTGTTCCAGCTTCTTTTTCTTTTCTTTCAAATACGTCTGAACCTCATCATCATACATATCCTTATCCACAATTACAGCCATGCCCGTATCTTTCCACATGAACTTAACAGAGACTAGTCCCTGCCGATCTACAGACACAGAATATACAATCTTAACATCCTCACTCATAGGGTGTTGATCATCATGCCGCATATGAAATACCCGAATCAATTTACACTTTGCCGCATACGGCTCAGTCCCCTCGTACAACTCTACATACATTTCTTTATTTGCTCCAAACCGAAGGGAATTTTGTGCATGGACAGTAATTGGGAGTGAATCTGTATTGAATATTAAGAAACGAATATTTTGACGTGAGAAGGATTGTCGTTTGATACCAATATGTGTACAACGTTTCAGTGAAACTGTAAATGACTTATGTTGGTCTAATTTGATCTTTGTAGGGGTCGCTAGAGGTATTGAACCATATAGAGTGTCACTGGTTTCTGCAGATCCGGACATAGCGGTATCCGACGTTTCAGGAGGATATTCATTAGATAAGACGTCGATGATTTGATCTGGAATTGGAGACTTCTTCAACAGTGAGTCTGGTAAATCAGGAGGAGACTCATCATCATCTTCACAAATCAGAGGGATTTCTGCAATCACCGTCTTCACATGATTACTCTCAGAAGATGGTGACTTGGAACTCTGCTGGACAATAGGTGTGACAAGAGAGGATGTAAGAGGTCCATCTGCAATGAGAGCCTTATGACGTTCCTGAACACTCGAGTTATTGGCTAGATAATGAAGCATGCCGTAGGTGACCGCATAGTCACTTCCTTGTCTCAAAGCAACATCTCCAATAATCTTCTTCAATTCAGCTGTTAAAAAGGAACAAGTTTTAAACTCACCACAAACAGTCACAATCCGTGGAACACACTCCTTGTTTGTAGCAGCTTCCCATAATCCTTGGACTTTATCATGAATCAGAGATAGTTGAGAACTGCAACAGTGCACAAACTCCTCACGCGTAATCGAAATATCCTTCTTTACTCCATCAACCTCTACTGTATCAGAGACCACTTCGGAGGACTGTAACATTCTCATAAACTCAGCAGACTTCTTTCGAATCAAACCAAGAATTGAAGGTGAAGGATCGGTAAGAGAGAGCTTCTCAATGAGGAGACATGATATATTCTCCACAAGATCTTCACCTCCGATATCAAGTCCAAGGGTTATTTCAACACTGTAAACAGATGCACTAATACTGAGTATTGAGAGACTCGTGTTGTGAGATCCAAAGTTAACCATCATCACGCAATCGCGATCAATAGGGATATCGAAATAATACATACAGGAAGCTACAGTGTCTGATACAATCTCCACCTGAGGAATCTGGAGTGATGTAAATACAGATATTAACGCCCTCTTCTGAAGCTCCGAAAACGATTCAGGATATGAAACCGCAATAATGTCAATCGATTTCATTCCCGATACACCGAGAGCAGTTCCAAGTGCATACAACATCAGATCAGACAGCACAGATACAGGTAACTTAGATACTTCCTCATTTAGCTCCTTAACAAGAATAGAGATGCGACCACTTGAAGTATCAATCACGTTTGGATACTGCTCCATATATCTCTTAACATCTGAATCATCAACAGAACGACCCAGCAATCGTTTTAGTTCCAATATCAGTTTACCTGAACCTTGTTGACTCTTCGTAATCGCATCCATACCAAACCACATTTCGTCTCCATAGAAGACAGCATTGCGAATCGTATCGGACCCTTGAAACTGGACACTTGTTGGATCTCCATTGCGAATATAGGATATTCGGATGTCCCTTGATCTAAGGTCGATACTGAATATGTTGTCAAAGTTCATTAACAAGGAGTGAATGAAAACGGCATTTCGGTCAACATAGAAAACTCATGACTGAAGAGCCTATATCGGTTGCACAGATTCGAAAATACGAGGATTTGATTGATAATAAAATCAAGGTGATTTCTTTCTTATTTGTGTATAGTATTAGCCGAGTCTTGAGATGAAAATGGAATCATTGAAGGAGACGGCTTCTCAGCTTGAGCAATATGATATTTTACGAACGAATATATTTCTTATGAAGAAGGAGCAAGACAAACAACTCAAATCGTTAGTAAACATTGGTTCCGAAGTGTACGCTCAAGCAAAGACTCCTGATAGGAAACATATCTTTGTTAATATAGGATTGGGGTTTCATGTGGAATTCACATTAGATGAGGCATTAGCCTTCATTGACAAGAAGATTAAAAAACTAGAAATGTATAGATATGAAATATCTCATATGTAGTGATGTTCAATCAAAAACAGATGATGTGAACAAGGTGAAAGAACACTATTTTTCAGTAGGGTGTTCGATGTCACTTTGATTCATAGGCGATTCATTATTTAGAGGGTTTAATGTCTTAGTGTGTTTGTTACAAAGAAGCTAATTATTACGAATATCAATGAGGAGAGAGGCAGCGTCATACCGTCGCTTGAGATTTGCTTCACTTTCACTTACATCATAAGCCTCAACTGGAGCACCATTATCCTTCCATGTCATCTTTGGTGTAAACATTCCTTCCTCATCCATGGTACATTGAATACAAAAAATACTATCCATCGAAGACATAGGATGATCTGCATCTCTTCGAATAATATACTCTTTGAAAGGTCGATAGGATTCTGTATCATTATCATTTATCTTCTCATAGAACTGCATGCAATACTGATCATCCTCAGGGAAGTAGAATTTCTTAGTAATGGCATTCTCAGAAGTGATTGGAAGTTCTACACCACCTTGAAGAAGCGTAGTAAAATGATGATCCGACTTTGATTTATCAATGTTAGATAGAATGAAACCAATTGGATACAAAGTCTTATTCTTCATATGAACTTCATGATGCTCAACCGCCAAATCTTCCTCATCATTGATTTGAGAATGAGTTCTCGAAAACAAAGCACCACTAGCCAGCGAAGCAGTATTACCAGTGATGATATTCTTTGTCGGAAACGCATTAGTGATGGCTTCGACAACTTCAGAGTAATTGAAACAGTCTCCAATACAGATAATAGCGCATTTGTCAACAGATGTCTGTTGACTTGAGAACAAAGTCACTTCGGAGGCAAGTCTATTTGCAAACTCTTTGAGAGCAATCTGAAGATTGTTCCATTCTAACTGTACAGCATATCCACGGCCATTATATCGAATAGCAACATCATTACTACATGAAAACTTCGTTCCACGAGAAGTCAATCGACTCACTTTGAAAAATACAGCAGGAGAGATCTGATCTTTGCTTCCTGAGTTGGGCCAGTCATGTTCAATTTGTCTCCATAACTGATCTGTTAGTGTTTGAGCAAGACGTTGAATCACATCATGGAATCGGATCGTATCTAGGTACTTGTGCTGAACGGCCTTCCATTCACCCTCTGCTTCCAAATTGAAGAACGATGCACCACAATAGTACTGATCACAACAGATGCATATGGCGCGTTTCTCGTCTGGTTTAATTTTGTGCTGTTGGGATAAGAGTGCCGCATGTGTATCGTTAAGAATCCTCACATTCATAAAACCTGCAGCCAAAGCTGCTTCTCGAACAGCACACTTCTGAACATTCTTAAATGCTAATGGAACAGAAATGGCTATTCCCTGAAGGTTGTCAACGTCGATCTTGTCGGCACGTACAATGAGATTCATCACTTCTCGGAAAAGCCACTCTATACCACTTGCGACAGGCAAGGGAAGTTTCTTGTTTCCTCTTTGGATCTCATATGCATAAGCATCATTTCCATCATTGATCAGCGTTGCTGGGATATACTGCTTCATCTTCTGTGTTTCAGTTTCATTATACTGCATTCCCAGTAACAACTGAAAGTGTGACAGTACATTCTTTGGATCCAAGATAGAAAAAGGGATGACCTCATCTCCAATCATGTTGGATTCAACATAGATGACGGGAAATAGATTATCATCTTGACTGAGATGATTAAGATAGATCTTTTCACCCAATTCATAGGAGGATACAATACGAGCAGAGCCGAAATCCAATCCAATCCAGTCCATACTTGTATATGTAAAATAAACCCGAATAGTGTCCAGAACCACGGTTTTCCAACAATAACCGAACACAAAAGACTCGATGATCAATTGATGATGATGAGTTTAGCAAAGGTTTATCGAGATGTCAATCTGATCCGACCTGTCTCATATTGGGACTACAACTCTCTTGAAATCCCATGGGGGTTATTTCCAGTTGACTGCTTTTATCGTGTAGAAAAACATCAAACTATGTTGTAGTAAAAAAGGTTGGTCGAGGGAAATACAGTGACTGTTATCGTGGCGTGTGTACCTTTAATGGAAGAGAATGTTGTATTAAAGTACTAAAGCCTGTTCGTATAAAGAAGATCAAAAGGAAAGGGATCGTTATTGTGTTGATTTCTAGAGAAGTGAAAATACTTCAGGATCTGTATGGCGGACCACATATTATCCCTGTTACCGTGGATGATTGTTCTTATAACTAGTTACTTGATGTTGTCAAAAACCAAGAAACCGATATTCCTGCGCTTGTATTTCCGTATGTCCAGGGTGTTGATTATATTGTTTGGGTGTATGTTTCTCTTCATTGTAGAACGAATTCACCAAATTCTCTCTTTTTGAGATCAAATGTATTTTATTTCAGTTATTTGAGGTACTTTCGGATCGTTTCTACTATTTCGTAGGCTCTGGATTATGCCCATCGAAACGGTATTATTCATCGCGATGTCAAGCCCCAGAATATCATTTTACAATATTCTAACGAAGAGCGAACCGAAGATGCATCAATGGTGGATGATCGAGAGAATCCCACAAATTCACGTCGTTACCCTGAATTATGGTTGATTGATTGGGGTTTAGCAGAATTTTACATCCCAGGAAAGGAATACAACGTTCGTGTGGCATCTCGCTATTACAAGGCTCCTGAGCTGCTGATCTCTCTTCAGGATTACGACTATTCATTGGATATGTTCTCTGCTGGTTGCCTTCTTGGTTCCCTTGTAATGATCAAACCTGTAGTTGACCTGTAGTTGTTCGGTAAAGAACCTTTGTTCAAAGGAGAGGATAATAACGATCAGCTGGTGAAGATTTGCAAGGTTTTGGGAACTGAGGGATTACATCAGTATCTAGATCGATATGGTCTTGATTTGCCTTCGGTATATGAACGAAGTCTGAGGGATTATCCCCGGGTGTCATGGAGCACATTTATCAAAGCCTCCAATCGATCAAAGTGTACACCAGAGGCTCTTGATTTGCTGACTCGGCTCCTTCAGTATGATCATATGCTTCGTCCAACGGCCAAAGAAGCCATGATGCACCCCTTCTTCAATGAAGTCAGAGATCTTGTGAGCAGCAACACGCGGATGAAGTTTGGTGTGGATGATGTAGCTGCGAAAGTGCATTGAAATCCCGTCTTATAGTTGAATTCTAATAATAGTCCCATTTTCTGTGTGTTTCTTTTTTGTCCAAAACAACGTAGATAGATGGATTTCGTCCCTGGAAACGATAGTTCCGAGTGGCAGGTACTTGGAGACGAGGAGCGCTACGTGCTATATCAACAAGTGACAGTTCAGGAACCTATGGGTTGGTCTGGACTATCTTTAGATTGCTACAAAGCTGCATGTGGGAAATATAGTGGTAGGTTCTATTTTCAGTGTTCGTTCTAATTCTTCTAGGACCGATAGCATTGAAGTGGAATTCAGATGAAACATTACCTATGAACTGTGATGTAGACTTGACTACAGACATTCTAATATATGATTCTTGTGGAAAGAAGGTATTTTAGCAAAGATTGTGTTTACGTAGATTGCGCAGATTCCGGGAAAGGATTGGCAGTATACACGTGTTTCGGTGATGGGTTGGACCTCTACAGAGAAGTTATTCATTGTCTTTGAAGATGGTCAATATGTTGTCTTTTCCAATACAGGAGAGGTTTTGCATCAGATGAAATTGTTCAAGGAAACCCTTTCAGATGTCGTATTTAATGCTAATACAACTGAAGATGGTTTTGTCGCCTTTTCGAAGAATAACCACGTGTAAGGGATGAAGTTATCTTTCAACAAAAGATTGTACGTTGACTGTAGCGGAGTCGAACCCGTTGTGACTACCTATCCTGATCTTCCTATTGTAGCTGGAAACCGTGTTGAATGTTCTTGTGTATTTGAGGCGCGAAATAATGAATCCAACAAAGTGGAGTTTGTTGTCTCCTGTATGGATCAGAGTATGTACTTCGTAGCTTTCGATTCGATTACTGAGATCAATATAGCTGTCATTTTCATACCGAATAGATCATATATAGGGACGAATCCAAGGACATGTCATTGCTCTCACTCCTTCGGCCAGCAATGACTATGTTGCTAGTTTCAGCGATGAGGGTTGGATGGATGTCTTTGACAGGAACTTCACCGAGAAGATTGTTGGAAAGAACACAGATTGTCGTGTGGCTCCCCGCGGTTTTGCATGGTGTGGAGATGATAGTGTTGTTTTGTATTGGAGAACCGTAGGATTATTGCTGATCAATCCTTTTGCTGATTGGTTGAAGTATACCTATGATAAGGAGGATACTTTGTTCTTGGTTACTGAGTGTGATTCATTGCGTGTGTATTCATCCTTAAAACATGAAATCATTCGTTGTGTTCGTAAATAAATGCGGATTTGATGTATAGGTTCCACCGGCCATCTGTCATGTCTATTCTGGTCAGGATGATAGTTGTGGTGCGCAGTTGCGTCAGTCTCATGAACAATTCATTCAACACGTTGGAAATGTTCGGTTGTTGCGAGGTGAGATTCCTGAAGAACATCATATTCTTCAGGAAGGAGTGATGGAGTGTCTGGAGGCAGCCGAAGAGGAATTATCAACCATCCAGCAAGAGGAACTTCTGCGTTCTGCCAAATTTGGCAAGTGTTTCTTAGATGGAGTTGAGGTGACATCTGAGAATGCTGAAACTGAGCAGGAGTCAGAAACTGTGCCAAAGGAGCCAGAAACTGTATCAATCACAACTCGCTTCCAAGAAGTGTCTCATACGTTACGAGTCCTGAATACTCTGCGAGATCCTTCTGTGGCCATGTTCCTTACTTATCGTCAGTACCAGTACTTAGGAGCAGAAGCTGTAATACGTCGTCTACTATGTCGTCATCTCTATTTCCTTGCTCTTAAGATCTGTTCTTATCTTCAGCTATCTCCTGACTTCGTTCTCATTGATTGGGCCTGTCAGAAGATTCGTCGTTCTGGTGACTTGAGTGATGAGGCATGTCGTGATCAGATTCGTGAGAATCTGAAGGAATATACTAATATTTCGTACAAGGACATAGCTATGGTGGCTTATGAAGTGAATCGGAAGCGATTAGCAACAATGTTATTGGAGTTTGAACCTCGACGAGCAGATCGAGTAAGAATGAGGATGATATGTCAAGTAGATTCCATTACTCCTACGTATGGGTGAATTGCAGCTTGCTTTACGTACTGCAGCCAATAGTAATGACAGTGATTTGATGATGGTAGTAGCTTTGGCGCTGTATGATAAGGGTATGGGTGAATGAAGCATATTAGGGTTAGAAGAAACTGTGCCTGAGAAGTTATTGGAGTTACTTCGTCATTTTCCTCGAATCTTCAATTCATGGCTGTTCTATTTGCAACAGTCCAATGTCAATCGCTTATTGAATGTGATGAATGCGTTACTTCGATACGATGATGTCTTCAATCTTCTTGTTATTGATGCCTATCATCAACTGGATCTTACAAAGAGGAAGGAAGCTTTGGCAAAAATCAAGGGTATTATGACTAATGTAGTGAATGCAGGAAGGAAAGATTTGCAGTTCTATGTTCATGTTCGTATCATGATGATGATGATTGATCCATAGAGCTTACAAGATGAGATGACTCTAATTGATTACAAACTCAAACTTATTCACATTACTAAAACAATGGATTGTGCGAATATGACAATTGTTGAATGTATTCGCTATGCCATTCTAAGCAATAAGGTTGATATTGCGGATGCCATGGCAAAGGCATTCAAAGTTGCAGATAAGCGTTATTGGCGAATTAAAGTGAAAGCATTAGCTGAAGCAGAGATGTATGATGCATTGGCTGTCTTAGCAGAGAAGAAGAGTCCTATTGGATATATCCCATTTGTGGATGCTTGTGCTGGAATGAAGAACTTACATGAAGCTGCCACCTATTTACCAAAGATAAAGAATGATGAAGAACGAATGAACACTGCAATGAAGTGGAATATGTATGAAGGAGCTTTTCCTTGTGCGGTGAAATTAAGAGATGTCAATACGTTAATGAAGATTCTTAATTCATCTCGGAATGATTCGTTGAAAGCGGAAGTGAAGGTGGCTATTGCAACAATTGAAGGTAATAAGTAAGAATGTTTGTTGCCAATAAGAGATTGTGGTATTCGCTGTTATAACGAAAAGAAAAGTTGGAGGAGAGGGGCATCGATCCCCTTACCTCTCGCATGCTAAGCGAGCGCTCTACCATCTGAGCTACACCCCCTTCTGAAATGTATTTAAAACAGTCATACTTAAACTAAACTAATAGGTATGACGTAATCAGTAATGAGTACTCTGAAGATTGCTTTCTTGCATCCAGACCTTGGAATTGGTGGTGCTGAACGGTTGGTCGTGGATGCAGCTGTTGCTTTGAAACAAAAAGGACATGATGTTACCATGTACAGTTCAATCCAATCGCTTATGATCTAGGTTCACTTCGCATCATGGTGTTAAGGCATTTGATGAAACAAAAGATGGTTTGTATTCACTTTATGACTTGATAAATAGGAACACTCAACGTGATCGTGCACGGTGACTTCCTTCCACGAACTCTTTTCAATCGGTTTTATATCTTCTTTGCGATTATCCGTGCTGTCTATTTGGCGTTTGTCGTAAGTGTCAAATACTCCCACTTTGATGTGATCTTCTGTGATCAAAATGCTGCATATATTCCAATTCTAAGATTGTTTACATCTTCCAGGATTCTCTTCTATTGCCATCATCCTGACTACGTACAAACGCCTCACAACGGTTTCTTCAAGCGAATCTATCGAATTCCATTTGACCTATTTGAGGAGTACTGTGTATCTATGGCAGATACCGTCCTCGTTAATTCGTTATACACACAATCAGTTTATGCAGAGTCATTCAAACTTATCATGAAAATGAATTCTGTCCTCCCAGAGGTGTTGTATCCTGCAGTTGACTTTGGAACAATTCGTACGTTGGCTGATTCTCATCCTCCTATGCCAAAAGAATTGAATAATTGCAAGTATTTTATCTCCGTAAATAGATATGAGAGGAAGAAGGGAGTGGAGAAGGCAATTCTTGGATTTGCCATGTTACGCTTGAAATACGGGGAAAACGTCTATACTAAGAATAAACTACGATTAGTTATTGTTGGAGGTTATGATCCTCGATTATCCGAGAATGTTGAGTATTTTGAAGAATTGAATATGATCGCAATGGTAGGAATATGAAAGATCCTTTAAAGAGTAGAATGAAGGAGTTTCAGACTATATCATCTTCATTCGAAATTGTGCTCAAGATCTGAAGGCTGCTCTAATTAAGAATAGTATTGCTCTGATCTATACTCCGAATAAGGAACATTTCGGTATTGTGCCCTTGGAAGCTATGGCACTTGGTCGTCCAGTAATTGCTGATAATTCAGGTGGTCCTATGGAGACCGTTATTCCTGGAACTAATGGATTCCTTTGTAATGAGTGGCAGGAGTATGGAGAAGCAATGGGTGAGTTAGTAGTGAAAACGGACCTTGGTGATAAATTGGGAGAAAAAGGAAAAGAGAGGGTAGAAGAACGGTTTTCTTTTACAGCTTTCAGTGAACAATTGAATGCCTGTGTAATGAAGATGAAAAGGAGGATTTGTCCACAACTATATATTCCTTTTATCCTTATCATTGTTTTGATATTCGTAGTGAAGCATTGAAGTGTTTGTAACAATAGCAATTGATAAAAGAACTATTCCTTGCGTACATACTTCTCAATGTCAATAGCATTTTTCCACTTCTCTTTCCAACCATCAATGGCCTTCGGGTCGACAGGAACATCAAGATCCTTTCTCATCTTCATCACTTTCTCATAAAGCGCATCGTCCTTCTCTTTCTCTTCAGGATGTGCCTACATGAGAGAATCTCCAAATCCCCACTTGTATATACAGATCGTGTAACTTGTTAAAATCGATGCTGCCGTATGGATCCTTGTAATCTTTCTCGTGGTTGTTCCAATCCAAGACAACACGACCCCAATCTTCAGGAATCTCACGAACTGGGAAGGATAACAAGGCATCATTACTCCGAGGGTCCAGTGCAGGACGCAAATGCCAAATATTCCAGTCCGTTTCACGAACTTGAGGAGCATGAGGATGGGAATCGTCCATATAAATGCGAAGCCGCTGAATACGCTCCTTACGTAACTACAATCAATATAAAGGCAATCAAGATACGTTGTTTCTGGGTAACATGCCATACACAGCCTTCCAGAGAATCTTTTCAGGGTTCCTCTTCTCCATCTCCTAGAAGTAAAGAAAAATACAAAATCAAACCTTCAATGTACGCTGCTTCAGACCACCAGGCCAACCAGTGTGCCAATAGTAGACTTTCTTTTCGTATGTCTTCTTTGAATACGCAATTTCACCGGCATTGATAACAACAACATAATCACCACATTCAGGATCACTTGGATTATATGTAGGTTTATGCTTTCCCATCAGTACTGCAGAGATCTGAGTAGCCAACCGACCAAGAACCTAGAGGAAACTCGCAACCATAATGTCAAACTTGTCCCTTTGCATCGATAACGTGCCAGACACGATTACCGTTGCGCTCTAGAATCCTTCCCGCTCCTGACATCGTCGAGTTGAATCTAGATGTTACAATTGCGATGAATCGACTATGAGTGCACCATACCAAAGAATGGGGATCCCAAGAATTGAACAGATTCTATTCTCCAAAGACAGATTGTGTGTCCTCTACCTGTAGTAAACAGAGACAGTCCAATAATACAAGAAGAGACAAAAGATAGTTCATTATCAACTCAGAGACATGATAGCATCCGTCCAGATATGTGGAAGTCGATCCTTAAAACGATTTCTTTCGTTTACAAAACTTGGAGTGCGATCTGAGTTAGTAAAACAGCTGGGTGGTCTGAATATCGTAAAGCCTACGGTGATCCAAGAGAAGGTATATTCTAAAGGGAATGTATCATTTTGGTAGTCAATTCCATTACAACTGAAAAACGTGTATCCTATTGCTCTATCATCCGAGACTGGTAGTGGAAAGACCCTAGCATATCTTCTTCCTTATTTGAATGATTACATGAACAATGCAAACACTCGCTTAGTCGTTATGACTCCAAGAAAGGAATTGGCTTATCAATTTGATACTGTTCTCCATCAATTGATACCTTCAATCTCATCTACAGTATTAGTAGGCAAGTCAACAATGGATAAAAGTGATTCGAATGGAATTGAACGGGGAGTATTTCCGAATGTGATCGTTGGTACTGCATTGCCAGTTCATGAAGTATGTGTGTCATTATGGAAGTAACTCATAGTATATCCGAAAGGCATTTCGTAAATGTGACATTGAATCGCTTGCAATGTTCCAACATCTCATTTCAATCTTGGTCCTCGATGAAGCCGATGTGTTATTAAATGATCCTTTCAAATGGAAAGTCCTGGAATCTCTTCATATCTTGCAGAAAACAAATCGCAATCTCAAAGTAGTAGCAGCAGGAGCCACACTTCCGCGAAATGGTACAACTCTTCTGATTTAATGAGAATAGGTCGGCGAACTGCTGGAGGAGTACTAGAATCGGAGTTTCCTAATCTCACATGGATAGAAGGATCTTTTCAGAATAGTATTCCTGATAATATCTCAGTGGAGTTTCTAGAACAAAAGAATAATGAAGAGAAACTAGCTTCATTGAAGGAGCTTGTTCCACGATTAGAAGGAATTCCAAGTCTGGTATTTGTGAGAAATGCAAAAGGGTGTAAACAAGTGGCAGATCAATTGAAACTGTTGAATCTAAAGGTTCAAACAATCTCTCAAGATGATACACAAGAGCAGCGTGAGAGGGGAGTGAAGCTTGTATTGAAAGGAAGTCCATTGTGTACTGTGTGTACGGACATCTTGAGTCGAGGTGTGGACACGACTAGAATCAAAATGATTATTCAGTATGATTTTGCTCGGGATGTAACAACGTTCCTTCATCGCTGTGGTCGAACAGGAAGAAATGGAGAGAAGGGATCAGGTGAAAAAGAATGATTGAAGTGATATCTAGTGATATGTATGGTAACACCAGATAATGAATTGCTCTATCGACGAATCCTTGTAAGGATAGACAGTAGAGAATGATGGGATAGGAATGTGGAGTTCATAATGACTTATCGCCTCTCTACTCTCGTAAACGACTCCTTCGAAAAAAGGAAAAGAAACAAAATCAAGTCCTTTAGACTCCTGTATGTTTAACAAAGAATCAAACCTATTAGTAATCAGCATTCTTAGGCCAGCGAGGGAAAGGAATCACATCACGAATGTTCTCCATTCCAGTCACAAACATGACCAATCGTTCAAATCCCAATCCAAATCCACTATGAGGGACAGTTCCATAACGACGGAGATCCAAATACCACTCCAATGTGTCCTTGGACATATGCATCTCCTCAATCCTCTTCTCCAACACTTCCAAGTGTTCCTCTCTCTGTGATCCTCCAATGAGTTCACCAATCTTGGGTACCAGAATATCCATAGCTCGCACTGTCTTACCATCCTCGTTCAACTTCATATAGAAAGCCTTGATCTCCTTAGGATAATCTGTCATGATCACGGGTCTCTTGAATACCTGTTCTGTCAGATAACGCTCGTGCTCTGAACCCAGGTCCAAACCCCAATAAGGCTTCACTTCGAACTTCACTGTCTTTGCAGCCTCTTCCAGAATCTCAATAGCCTTTGTGTACGGTAGATGTACGAACGGACTCTCCAAGACATTCTTCAGTCGATCCAACAGACCCTGTCCATCATCCTCACACTCAATCCCTACAGGCTCGATCTGTTTCTCAAAGAAAGCCAGATCGTCAGCATTATGTTCCATCACATACGAAGTACAAAACTTCACATAGTCTTCGGCTACAGCCATATCTACCTCGAGATCAGCAAAGCTAATTGTAATAAACATGTTTCTGATCCTACGCCATCTCAGGCTCGATCATCCAGAATTCAGACAAATGACGCACAGAATGAGAATTCTCAGCACGGAAGGTAGGTCCGAAAGTATAAACATCACAGAGAGCGCAGCAATAGGTTTCCACATTCAACTGACCACTCACAGTCATCTTGGCATGTTTGCCAAAGAAGTCCTTGGAGTAATCAATCATACCCTCAGGAGTAGCAGGAATATCCTTAACCTTCTCATCCAGCATAGTGGTCACAGTGAACATTTCACCAGCTCCCTCACAATCAGCAGTAGTAATAATGGGAGTGTGAATGTACTTGAATCCACGTTCTTGGAAAAAGAGGTGAGTAGCGAAGGCACAAGAGTTGCGAACACGAGCTACTGCACCAATCTATCATGAATCCGATGTAGCAAAGACTACAGTGTTCGTACGAGAACGAAGATGAGCAATGTCACGGAGGTGTTCCAGAGTATGTCTCTTCTTAGCAAGAGGGAACTTAGCAGGGTCACAAGCTCCAAGGACAACCACTTCAACTGCATGAAGTTCCACAGGCTGACCAGCAGCAGGACTCTTAACAAGAATACCCTTGATTTGAAGACACACACCGACGTTTCCTGCCTTCAAAACCTGATCATAGTTGGAAACCTTTTCACTATCCACTATCCATGAGAGAAACCGAACAAACCAAACTGATGCATTGAAGGTTATCGAAAGTAGAACCATCGTTCATAACAACAAATGCAAACTTGCCTCCTCCCTGCACATCATTTCAATGCCAAAACCTTACTTGCTTACGGATCGTTCTAGTCCAACCTCCGATGGTGATCATCTTACCAACGTAGGAAAGACCTTTGTCAGCTACATCATAAGAGAATTAGACCAAATATACGAGTGCAAATAATATCTCTGATAAGAATTCTTCTTCTCTTCCAAACATCATCAACTTTGTTAGTGGCTTTACAGACCTCAGGATGAACGGTAGGAAGAGTGAGCTCCTCAGCAGTTTCAGGAATAACAACCTCAGTCATGCTAGAATCAGGACAATAGCAACAATAATGTGAGAATGACAATCAGTTGAAAGAATGGATAGAATAGTGCCGCTGATAATCGAAAAGAACCGTAATCTCCCTTATCATAGGAACTCTCCTCTCCTTTTCTCCTGTTAGGTGTCGGAGAAACCCGGTAAAATGAGCAATTATGCGGATTTGGTTACCTGTTCTCCTTTCTTGTTTTAAGTTGATAGAGAATATTGGTTGTGCTCCACAAACTCTTATAATCCATTTTTGGGTTAGGTACTTTCGATCACAATTGTCTTCAACTGCTAGGCTCTTTGTGACTACCCCAATTATCTATTTATTGGGATTAGCATTTCTTCGATAAGGACTTAGATTGTTAGTCTCTCGGTTTGTTCGTGTTCTCGATTACAAACTCATCGAATGAATCAGCCTCATTACCTACATGTAGTGTATCTATAGGAGTGTGATAAGGAGTAGAAAAAAAACCATAATAAGGGAAATAGCAAACATGGAGGATCAGGAAAGGCTGTCAGATCTGATTTCTCGCCGTATGTTACAGAGTAGAGTTACTAATGATTGTAGTTCTGGATATCAGCCTTCCTCTTCATGGAGACTGAGTTCGACCATTTCCCCGTATTGTGACTTTATACCTTTCTGATAGATAGTTCTTCTCTTTCTGTTGGTGAAATGAACGCAAGTCCTCACTTTCAGCAAGGTACTACGGTGAATCCTACTTATCGATCCAACCGTTTAGATACCCATAGAGGCAAGTAGTTATAAACGTTCAAAGTGAGATTTAGTCAACAACCCTTCGATAATCAGATGCGAGCTACCTGGACTAACCCAGTAGACCGATCTTCTCACTATCATGATTACTCTTCAGGACGTCATTTATCACAATCTTATATGTCTGGTCAGAGTGATTGGGATCGACAAGGAACTGTTCCATCTTCAGCTATTGTATCAAACTCTTGGCGGGATTCTTCGCATTCCCACCAAGCAGATCCATATTACGAAACAGAGCTTTTCCATTCCAATGATTCTTCCATGTTTTCTGCTCCTCCATATCGTACTTCAGGTTCCGCATTCCGACGTAATCTCTCTGCTATGAAGTCCTCTCCTTTTTCTCGTGAGTATCAGGGGGATTATTATAACGATAATGAATATTCAAGTGGTTTGTATGATTTTAACGATCTAAATCACACTTTCCGAGGATTAGAAGGATCATTTGTTGAACCGTGGGAATTGGGTGATTCGTTATGGGTAAATGTCCCTTCAAACAGTTCATCAGATCCACCAGCACCTCGAAGTGTTTTTGGATTCAGTGATAATGTGTACTTAGATCCTCTAGATTGTGAAGGGATGTCTGTGTTTAATACAGGTCAGGGTATTTATGCCCCACGACCTCATTTTTCAAACCCACCTCTGAATCGGTCAGAGTCATTTTCGTCTCATAGTTCACATGTTTCAACAGAACGTATAATATCTCAGAAAAAGACTCCAGCTTCATCCCTTGCTTCAATTGCTGTCTCCAATGGTGGTGTGAATCCTCCAATTCACTTATCTCAATTGTGGCAAGAACCAGTATACCGTCGAATTTGGGATGGATTTGATGGAGAGAAACAACGTTATCTGTCAAAAGCATCTCAGCAAAAAGTGGAAGGAGATAAAGATTTGATCAAACGTCGTATTGAAGTTGGTATTCAAGAGAAGAAGATATGTCATATTACAAAGTCAAGAACGATATTCGTAGAATTAGTGCTGGAATACGGAAGTAACATCCAAGTCTGGTTGGAATTCTGTCGATTAGAAATGGAATGTGGAGAGTATAAGAATTCTCGTATCGTGTTGATGACCGCATGTACCCAACATCCACATAACGAACTGCTTCTCCAAAAACGGCTTCGTGTAGAAGAGCGATTACGTTCTGTGAATGAAGTTATTGAATTACTAAATGAATTGCGCTATTTGGATACGCAGAAATCAATGAAGATTATGGTTGAAGGACTTAGTGTGTTGGCGAAACTGGGATATGAGAAGATGGCTTATGAACTTGGCTCTTCAGTAACTTATCCTTCAAAGTATTATACTGGAAATCTATATTATGGAATGATGTTGGGAGAACAGAGAGCAGGAAGACGTGATGTACTGCTTTCTCTTGCAAATGAGGCTTTGAAGATTTTCCCAAAATATGGCCCATTATGGTTCTTCTGTTTTGACTTGTTTGAACACGAATTGATTATTACATGGAATAGTCAAAGGATGTATGACTTACTAAAGGCAGATAGAATTGAAGCCTTTGCTGAACAAGCACATTCTCAATTGACATCTGATATCTTATGGAAGGTATATCTTCTTCGTGTATATTGTTGGTTACGAAGTTGTATGTACATGCGATCTGTTACATTCGATGATGTGAACTTGCTTTTGACAATTCATCTCTAGCCATCTCGACTTCCAGAACTTCTTCAATGTGAATCTATCTGTTTTGCAAAGGCGTATAAGAGCATGAGAGCTTGTGTTGAAGTCTGTCCAGAGAATCTTCGATGGAAGCTGTATATGCTGGTAGCTCGTTACGTCAATTTGATTGGTTATCGAGCTCTAGGGCGAAAGGTATAATTCCTCCTTCTATTGACATTTAGTTCATCCAGCGTAGTTATCATTTAGTTCCAATCAAATCCCGTCATTCTGTTCTTTTGGAGTACAGCAAGATGGAGTATCATGGGTATCATTTCGCCACTAGCATTGGTCTGTTAAATTTTGGTATTCAGACGTTTCCTACTGAATGGAAACTTCTCTTAGAGCGTGTGAATCAGTTCATTCTTCATGAGCAATTCTCAGAAGCACTTCGATTGACTGTTGATGCCCTCAAAACACACATTGGAGCTGGTAGACTCTGGTCTAGTTACATTCATTTGATCCATCAGTATTGCTTTGTTCTCTCAGTAATTTCTAGGTTATTTGGCCCTGAGTATGCCTTAGAGGCATTTCATCAATCACTCAAACATGTTGCCAAATCTGGAGAAGTGTGGTGTGAAGGAGCTCGTATCTATCTGAATCCAACATCTCGTCACTTCAACCCACTCAATGCATCCAAATGTCTAAACTTTGCAGTGTTCTTCACACCTCAATATGGTGATTCATTTATTGAGGCTCTTCGTCTAGCTATAATCACATCAGATGCCTTCTTGATGTTTCATCAGATACAGAGTCCGTATCGTCTTGCATTCTTATTGCGTTCTCTTCCTTCCATTGTCTTCTTCATGAAACGATCATCCTATTATCAACCAAATTATGGCCCACTGTGGTTCCGTTGTCAAGAGTTCATTACTTCATCCCCAAAAGAAGTTGGTATTGTGGAGAGGCTTTGAGCGATAGGTTATGTACCATGCTTATCATATTACTGCTGGAGAAGTGGCTCGTGATGCCGATCTCTATTACGAAGCATTATTGCGAGCTGGGAAGTATCGATCGCAGAGACTGAAGAGACGTGGTAAGGGCATTACAGTGGAACCTCCTGAGATGGAGGAGATAAGGATCTCTGAGGCTCGGAAACAGTTTACTTATGCATTCAAACCCGATTATATGTTTCAAGTGTTGAATCAACCTTCTCAAATGATTCGTCAGATGAAGATCTTGTATGGAGCATCCCAGATGGACAACTAGTCTTTGTAAGTTTCCATTTGTGAATTGCTTTTGTTAACAAACACTATAATCAACTTCTTTATTATTATCCTTCTTATCCTTATCATTGTTTTGTGATTCTTGTAATGATTCCAACATTGCTGCACGCAACTACATGTCAATTCTTCTCCACGTCCTTACATCCGCTATATATTCCTCATCTACATCCTCTCCTTCAAAGGCTTGCTTTAACTCTTCCATATCATCCGATTTCCCTGATGACTCCATCGTATCTGTCATCATCGGAGCCATCGCCTGACCTGTCTCTTGTTGATATGTACGCATCGATTCCTCCAGTACACGACGCAATTCAGGGTCCAAAGCATCATCGTCATCAAATCCGTTTCCTGTATGAGTGGGCAAGATAATGTCATTGAAACTCTGATACGATGACACTTCGTAAAGATGGCTACAATGAATATTAAGAATCGCCTTTACCTATTATCGTCCAAGTTGACTTGGGAAATGAAATTCGATAGAACCTCATGATTCTCTTCCATTTCTCCGAAAGAAAGGATATCCACAGCAATTTGATCCTTTGACAACATTAACGCCAGTCTAAATTCAATTTCCTCTAGGAACTTTTACCTCAATAATTTTGGATTTTCTTTGATTGGGCTTCCAACGAAAGCAATTATTCGTGTTTTACCGTTTGTATTCTCTCTGTGCTTGAGAACAAGCTATACCGTAAAAAGAAAACATAATATGTTACTTGAGCCATCGCTAGACCACGATACAGGTCGCATTCCCCCTTTCTCTCCAGTTGCTTCATTGAAGTTCCCAATTTATATCGTTCGCGAGTAAGCGATGTTTGAACCGTTACACTACACTAATTACCAACAGTTTATCATAAATACCGATTTCCTCCCATGGTGATAATACCCATGGTATTTTCTGGATTTGCGTCTAAAAACACTGGATAAAAGTCATAAACTACGAATAAGGACGAAGAATCAGTCTCTCACTTGAATCGAGTTGAGCATCTAGACGAGTTGGACGGTAATCACCATTTCTGGACCAAGCAGAATTATCAATACTAGAAGCATTACAGTGATACTAAAGAAGACCTTACCAAAATACGACATGTTCTAATCCTTCCATGCTATTATCTCTTGTGGAACAGAAATATAATTTGTAAACAAAGAAATAACAAGTATTGATAGAATAAAAACAGAATCGCGGTTTTTCATAAATAGTCGAATACACAAACAGTAGTTCAAGAAGATAAGGATACATAGAGGTTATCTCTTAGGTCCAGGGATAGCGTAGAATTAAGTTACTACTAAATAGATTCTTAAGGATATGAAAGACCCAGTTCGTTTCGTAGAAAAGGCATTGTTCTGTGCAGTCTGGATATACTGAGGATTTCCTGAAACAGGTGGATGGATCATGGGCTGTCCATTTGGTCCTCTAATAATACTACTTTGCTGTATATTTTGGAGCATAGTCTGATTTCGTATTGCAGGAGGAAACTGCTGTTGGGGAGACGATCGAGCTAGAGGACGAGTTGACGGAGGTGATGAGACAGGAGAGCGACTGAATGAGGCAGGTACTTGAGGATGTTGCTGCTGAGGCTGATGTACAGTTTGAGGTTGAGCAGTTTGAGGTTGAAGTGGTTGGGGCTTAATGAGCTGTGGTTGTACAGGTTGCTGTTGCACTGACTGTAGTTGTACAGGTTGTTGTGCTGATTGTTGCTGCCCCATAGAATTCATTTCCATATCCAATGCATCCAGATCAATACCATTCAACAAATCACTCGACTGAGAAATCTCTGTCGGAGGAGCCTTCATATCCACACTCGGCTTAGATAATGGAACTTCAACTACTGTTTCAACCTCTGTTTTCGCTGAAGTAGCCGGCATCTCTGATTCAAGACCATTCGGCTCTATCTCACGAGGAGAATTCTTCCCTGGGATGGTGGTCGAAACATTTACTTCCTTTTCATCCCCAGGTTTCAATTCCGTATCCAAGCTGTTCTTATCATCAGCTGAACTATAGAAAGCAGAAAAATAGATTCCAAATAGTCGTAGCGACTGCTGGCGAGCATGCATTACCGCCTTCTACTAATCACCACCCATTCACAAACAGACCGTTTTTGCTTCTTGAATAGCGGCACCTTTCGAAGCATATTTAGCTTCAGCAAAACCGATGTTTTCGTGATACGAACCATCTTTCAAGATGACTCGAACAATTGCAGTCACTCCAACACACCATAACGACAATTCTTGTTCCATATAGTCGACATTCAAACTCATAATTCGATCACTCCACCCATTGAAACTACACATCACGAAAAGAAACAAATCGTACAGAAACAGTTCATTTGCCAAGTCAATTTTTGATCCTAGTGTATTCGATCTATCAGAAAGGAAAAACGGCAAATCATACCTCAACGATGTTACATTTTGCTGACAACCAGGCTGCATGTTGGTGGACGGTGGAGATTGAAGCGTTCGTTGAATTACTTGTTGTTCTTCAGGATCAAAAGGACAACTCCCAAACGCAGGACCTTCTCCTAGTTCTGATGTTACTCTACTTGCCTGCATAATTCAGGACTTCACCAGGACATGAATAAGGTAAATATGCCAAATCTGCTTTTGCCGCCATTTTTCTTATGTACCTAATTCTTTCAAGAATGAAGGAAATGGTTTCATAAATACAGAAAACAAAGATCTTTAATTACAGTATATCAAACGGCACGATGGTTCTTTCAGGAGACGTTAACCAACAGGATCAACATATCTTAGAGAATGTCAGGGGACAATTGAATTATGAAAAGGGACTCACTATTGTGATGAATTCTCATTCCATGGTATGACTCTCCATCGAATTGGTTACAAACAGATCGAAGAACACAGGTACAGTCTATCAAATCTCCAACTGCCTTCTTCCTATCGACTTGTCCTTGGGTCGAAATCACAATTTCGACGGAAAGTAAGACATCGGACAATTTCATAAAAAGGTGTTTGATGCTATTCATATTCCATATTCTGCCTGTAGCGCCGGGATTGACGAAAAACGAATTCGAGATGATGACCCAAAGAAACTTACAATGAAATTAGCCGAAGCTAAACTGGAAGTAGGAATGTAGAGTAAGTTCAACAAGAAAGGCGATTTTGAAGAAATCTTCTTTTTCTAATGCAATTATTATCACTGGAGATCAGGTTGCAGTTAAAGATGGGGTGATTCGAGAAAAGCCAGTTAACAAAGCTCAGTGCTATTCTTATTTGGAAAGTTACTCCAATTCCGATGTGGACTTATATAGTTCTGTTTGTATTTACAATACGGAAACAAAGAAACGATATGTTGATTGTGATGTGTCCACAATTAAAGTAGGAATGAGAAATACAATTAATGATCAGTTTCTAACGATTCCCTCGGAAGTTCAGGATCATTTGATTAAGAAAGGCGATGTGATGTACACTTGTGGAGGAATCACTGTTGAGAATCCAGAACTACAGAAATGTATTTCTTGTATGGATGAAATGGATCGTGTAGAAGAGGTGTATTGTCCTCACATGTAGATCATGGGTATGCCATTGCAATTGATACAACAAGGAATTACAGCAGTTTGCTAACACTTCATCTGTTTCCAACATACACAATGGACACATAAAAGAATTAGGACGAATCTACATTCCTCCGATAGGACACTGAGTTGATGCTTTTTCCCATGATACTGCGCATATCATCAGGAGAACTGTCATCATCGTCCTCTTCAACTAACCTCTGTATTAGTTTTCGCAATGGCAATTCTTCCTTCCGGTTAATCATCTTGAATTCTCGTTCAAACAAGACAAACAACTTAAAGGTAGTATTTAGATGAGCTTCAGCTCCCATTTTCGTAAACTCCTAGACATCATATCTTTCTTATATCACAACATTCAAATGATGATGGTACACATGAGCATAAACTCGAAAGAGTTTCTTAAAGATAGTCCTGCAAGTAGACATGAAATCCTCTGGAAACACTCCATTCGCACACTGGTTATATGGATTGGAATGAAAGAGGTCTGAAATTGATTGGAAGAGCGTTGTAATGTAATCGTGTGCAGACATCTACAGTTACAAGCCATTCATATACCTACGGGTACGGGATTCGACCCATTAAGATCGGTCCAGAAATAGGTGTAATGAGGACCTGCTGTCATCTCAGGGCATTGACACACATCACATACTCTACTCATAAATAACCCTCAAATACCAAACGAATCGTATAGCATTTCTATCATCTCTATGAACTCCATCAAGGACTCATAAATCCATCTAGTGTTAATTCTCCAAGATACCGATACTGATCTAATGAAACACCGGCTGGTTGCTGAATTCGTTCTTTTAAAGACATATCGCTATCCAGAGTCATCGAGGTTAGTTCCTTTATCCCATCTATCGTGCTACCCCTATCCATAATGCACATCTATGATATTGCCAACACACTTGTCCTCGGTTCGTTCTCCTTTGTCTGTTTTGGAACACTATCATCCGCTTCTGAATGAAAAGTGTGTTGAAGTGTTTTATGAGGACGTATATCTACATGTGAAATATTTTAATCCATTTACCATCACGCATTGTTGAGTCCAAGTCAGCCGGCTTCTTTTCCTTTGTTCGTTTCCCTTTCTTACTTGATATGTTGTTGTAATTGCTTTTACTTGGGATACATCCCATTTCGTCTTCAACTTACGAAGATCTATTTGATAATAAAAATGGTTAGTATTTCTGTCATTTGAAACACCTATTAAAACAAACAATCTTCAATAAAGGGATAACGATTCAATAGCAAGATCTAGATCTTGTAGTTCGGACCTCTCCTTCATAGAACAACTGAAGTCGGGGCCAAGGATGATTCACAACCTTGTACATGTAAACAGTCACCATTATTTTATCTAACGTGAATCCTGTTTGTTCGGGGACAATAGCCTATTGATAACTCTTTCTACATGACATTACCTCGTAGAGAAGAGGAATTCGAAGTGTATAGATTGTGTCTTTGACAACGTGCACTTGAATGAAGATTGACTGACTTCGTGCCTCCACTTTTATACTCTTATTAGAGAGGCCTTCAAACTTTGGGTTTGTTATGGTTAGCCTAAAAATGATATACTCCAGTGAATTCAACGTGATTGATTCTCCATGATCACTCCACAAATAATCAGTGATATCCTCGACATATACAGTAGGATCCACATCAACACTGTTCTTATCATCGTCATCAATTGTAGTATTGGGAATCACATTGAATTCTTTGTTCTCAAGGGTGCTTAAAAGAGCTCCAACAGCTCCACAATATCCTTCATGCTCCAAAAACAAAGCTTTCACAGATCCTGCCGACCAATACCGCATTGACATTGAGAGTAGATGCATGGCAGTTTGGTTATGATGGAGGAAATTCCCTGAATAAATTATACGCTTGATTCCATATGTCTGAGCATGAAGATTCGCTAATGAACCAATATTATTTGTAATCATATGAAGAATAGAAGCTAACAAATCTGCTTGTGAGTAGGATGTATCATTAAACTCTCGACCTAATTTCCCTAATCATCATTACATCAGACACACATATTACCAAATGAACTTGCTACTACGCTACCCTTCAGATTGAATTTATCGTAATCACCACCATATATATCACGGACTAACATATCCACATTACTCTTATTCCCTTCTGCTGCTTGTCGTAGTGATTCATCAAAACTCAACCCTCCGGTGAGTAACCTGGCTAAACCGAAGAAAGTCCCTCCTCCCATCGGACAACCACCCACTCGCTCACAAATGTTCTCACTCGTCACTTTCAGAATACTCACTCCACTCCCGATATTCACAAGAATAAAAGGATAAATGCCCTGTTTTAGTGGAATAACGACTTTGCGAGGAGGTTCACCATTATCACCTGGAATGAAAGTATAACACTCTGTAGGATAGTTCTCTTGCAGAAAGGCAATTCCGCGAATCAAGCTTTCCAATTCGTCCGCTTTAGGACAAGGACGTTGAAGAACTTCTCTTAAGAGAGTTGCATATTTGTAGGCACCTCCTCCCGATGCTGCTGCAGCGAACGTGTTGGGAGAGCAGTTCAGATCCTTCACGAGATCCAGTGCATCCTACAATTCACAATCTACCATCAATCTTACGGGAACATCCGTCGTTTGAAACTTGAGAAAATGCATATATCCATTCATTCGTCGGATCCAAATTTCATATTTTGCATCATCAACACTCTGGTCAGCAATCCTCGAATTGTATTGTTTATGAAACTTGATGAACTCCGTCATTCTTTGCGTCTAATAGTCACAGGAACGGACAGAACTCACATCAGCTACGTTAACATCACAATTGAATGGCTCAAAATAGACGCACTTCGTGAGAGTTCCTCCAATATCGATTCCAAATAGTGGCTTGGTTACCCCTTGTCTAGATTTACTACTATCCTCACTATGTATACCTTATTAGATAGTTGTAATCAGAAAACTGCCGGATACTGTCATCATCACTACGGTCGTCCATCTCAAAGCCGTCTTGAATTGGCAAATGGGGAAAGAAGGGAACCGCCACAATGATACGAAAACCGTTTTCTCGTCTATTTGCTATGCACCGACGTAAGTAGTAGTAACATCGTCGTCTGTGGTTGAAATTATGTGAGAAAGCAATTATGATGAATGCTCTATGAATAGTTTCTCTCGACACTATTAGTCAAAACGACTATTCGATAGTACTTGGAGGACAGAAACGTGAATTCTAGTTGACAGAGAGAATATCGGAAAAAATGACCATGATGACCAGTCGGCATCAAAATGTTGGAATAAACGAACAAACATGTCATATATACAAAACAAAACTCAATTACGACCACGACCTCTGCCACGACCTCTGCCACGACCCTTTGAAGCCTGAACACGAGCAGGATTGTTCTTTGGAGCATCGTCAATAAGATAAGCATCGAGATTAATACTATAAGTGAGTTGCAGCAATAATCGCAACCTCTCAGGAAGAATCACATATCGAATACTGCTTCCGCGAACACTCATAGAGTCCAATGAAACGGGATTTCTTCCCTTGATGGTCATCTTCACAGCCTTCAAATGTGTATTCATGGCAATATCAACTCCTAAATGGGACTCATTGACTCTATCCTCATACCTGTAATGGTTCCAACAATGATTGTACCGTTCTTCAACTCAATCGTCACACTCTCTGTTGAGAGCTTCATCAAAAATCTATAAGATGACAAATCATGTTCGCAAGTCACCTAACTAGTTTCATCGCTGGAAAGTGGGTACTTCGAGTACAATCTGATTTCAAAGTTGTGACAAAAGAAGTCTCGATTTTGATTTGAAACAAACATATAACTTAATCATTCCACAACCACTTCTTCTCTACAAATCAACCAACGAATAATAATTAACTCTTCTTCTGTTGCTGCTCGGACACTGCTCCAGGCATTTCGGTGGGAGTCAACGTGATTGGAGAAACCTCATTAACAATAGGAGTTACCTCTGGTGTATCAACAATTCCTGCAGTGATTTTCATATCTATTTGAAATCACATTTCCTTTTCCTACCATAAAGAACAGACTGTCTCTTTTCAATACGAATTGTAGAGTTCATTCTTGATTGTAAAATGGGAATAATTGCCTGATCCACACCTTCATACACCTCAAATGGCATTCCTTGAAGAATCAGTTCCGAAATAGAATCATCAAATGTCTAGTATCAATTCTTCTCTTCACATGCTACCTTTTTCATATACTCCATCATCCACTGGAGAGCCACCTGACGAATCGATTCATCTGTTTTCCATTCATGTAGGAGACTCAGCACACAGCTATCATCCAGCCCATAACCAGGATCATCATAATGACGGTCATCTGGAATCCATTTGGTAAGACGATCCAAGACACGTTTCTTCTCCTCTTCTTCTTGCTGCGTCATATCCACATCTTCCAAAGCCATCTGGTGGCGTTCATAACTCTTTACGAGAGACGATAGGTGCTGGAGTGTCTCCTGAAGATTTGACTCCTTTGTCTTGGCATCAGTAAGGTCAGTATTCAATTGATCAACAGTTGCCTTGTCTATGGATGATTCAATTCATTCAACTCTAACGAGATTCTTGCTCTGACTTCATTAAACTCTCTAACTTGGCAATACGCCGGTTATTCTCTTCTTGATCCTTTCAATCATTTACTTCACAAATCCCTACAGAAATCTTATACAGAATTCGAGCTTGATTTAACTGAGTATTCATTTCCTTATTTGAACTCTCAAGAGATTGGATGGTTGAACCTGTATCATAATCCTTCCTTCATACCTACGAAGTGCTTGTTCTAATTCATTCTTCTCCTTTCTCAACTCCTTATTCTCTTCTAATAATTCAGTTGTCTTCTTTTGATGTTCCTCTTCACTTGCAGTCTGGTTCTAATCATTCCATTTCAACCCTACCCATCCCTTCACCACCTTCTGATATGAAGTCTCCAACTCTTTCACGATACCCTCTAAATGTTTCATATCCGACTCATAGCGAGAGAGAAACTGAGTGTATCCCTCATTCACCACTACTGGCTCCACCTTCTTCACTAGCAAGTCTTGCGAAATGGATTTAATTGCAGAAGAAATTGTGGCTGTTGTGCTTTTGATAGACTTTGTCGCCTTCTCTTGAGCTAGTTTGAATTGCAGAGAAATGCATTGAGAACTGATCTGAGAATTCTTCGTTCGCTCTATCTACGGATAAAATCTATTCCACCAGTCGAACTTCTAGCTCGTCTTTCAACTCAGCTAATGCACTAGCTTGCTCACTCTGGGCTTTTTCAGCAGCCATTAACTTATCCGTTAAATTCTGAACCGTTGAAGTCAGTATTTCCACTTCCTTCTTTCCTCCCACAAGTACCCCATTCACTACATCTCATTCCCTTGTCCAAAATCCACATCGTTCAATTTCCGAATCTTTCAACCTCAAAATGCTTTCCATCTCATCTCGATATCTAATGAATACCAAATAGCCAAATCCAACTTTGAATATCCTTCGATTACTTTTCTATTTCTTTCTTGCATTGCCTCAATATCCATTTGGCGTAAAGAACACTCAGAACCTACAATCACCATTCAGCTTTGTACTAATACAGTGTTTATCTTCATCCATATGTCCAGAACTATATGATAAGAATTAATCAACACTATTCTCACTTCCCTTGAACACACTCTTCTTTAGTTTCAGTTTCTGTCGTTTGAGATTCCTTACTACATAGGACGGCTGATCCTTGTTCCTGATCCATTTCACTGTCTCAAAAACACAAATGTGACAATCACTTGTGTACACTTTCAGAAATCCAACAAACACATATATTTCTCCAACACTTTCGTTAGCATCAGAATTGTCTTTTCTAAAGAATCATTGCCTCCAAGACGATGGATTTCGTTTATAATATCTTCAGATAGTTTCAACCCCTCAAGTCGAGTCTCTTCCAGAGACCCCTAATCATCACCATCATATTTCACAAGAATACAGATTCCTCAATAATGGATTTTGCATATTGTTTCAGTTCCAGCTTATCTGTATGTTGCTTCAGAATACTCACCAACCGATGATCTGAAGGATTCTTGTGAATGCACCGAATAATTGGGAAGGAAAACTATGGAAGAAACAGCCAGAATAGATACCTTTCCCTCAGTAAGATCCTCAAAGAAACACTTCTCTTTTGCGTAATCCTCATTGCATATATTGACATAATCATCTCGAATCTGATAGAAGATTCCAATTCGATTCTAATGTAAATGACACTAATGATGCCTACGAGAAGTGGAATGAAGTCTGTATGATTGTCACTGAACGCTTGCATTAGTCCAATCGATAATCGAAGTAAACCACCGGTTTCTGTTCTTGATCAAATAGAACAAGCCATACTATCTGATATCATTTGTTTGTATTCCTCTTCCGTTGGACACTGCAGGTGGTCTCTCCAGTAGATATCCATGCCCTTCCGTAGTACTAATCAATCACCCCTACTTGACCATGATGGAGATTGATTAGCTCTTTGATGAATACATTCAGGGCACCTTCATTTTGGAGAGAATGGCACTATTTGATAGACTTGAATCACTTCAACCTTCTGTAAGGCAAGGAAATATACATAATTAGCAGCATTAATTGTTGGAGCAACCCCAAATACTTCGTGTGCCACTACAATTAGTTGAAAACAAAAAATCCACCCGGAACACCTCTTCTCTGTTTGGAGTTATCTTCGATGTCATCAATCCTATAATTCTCAATATGTACGAATTCTTACATCAGACTCGCCGTATGTAGAGAGTTAATAATATCGCGAATAATATCGAGTTTATCAATAGGGATCTGTAGCCACGATTGAAATACGTCGATAAGAATGCTGCGGATGTTTTTTCCAGGAACATTCAGCAAGTAGTAGTAACTCTCGAGAATATCCTATTATTAACAGTTCTATATATGAAATTACGGAATTTGAGCAAGATTCAGACATAATAACCTGTATGCAAACAAGAACTGATATCGATAGAAATCAACTATTTTCACCCGATTGCTATTTCGTGGATCTATTTGAATAATGTTTGAAGATAGTAGTAATTGAGTTGCCTCACCAGCTACCATTTGCGGAGAAAGCGTTACATACTTGTCAGAAGCCTCTCGATCTAGTGTCTTTTTGATACACTCCTTTGCATTAATTGATTTTTACAAACTTACCTCTAACAATGAAAGAATTTCCTTCGATAGAAGTGTTGTTGGATCGCCAGATGACTAGAAATAACCAAAAATAGACAATCACACAGTTCTATTCCCATAACACGTATTCAAAAGATCCTTTATTTCATTTATCAGTATTCGATTTGCTTTTTGAAGACGAATATAATCTGACCGGTAGTTCTCCATTTCATTGTCAAAAATTGAAGCTTCATTATCGTTCAGACTGTTGATCAGTCGCGAATTATGTTCACTATGTCGTTCTAGCTCCATTCGCACCTCATTAAGATCTGAATTTGTCTGAGACAGTCTAGTTATATTCCAAAGCACATTCGTACAGTTGTTTCTCCTCATTACATTCACGAATACGTTGGCGGAAATAATCAATCTCCAAGTTTAGCTGCCTACATGAATCTTCAATTTCTCGTAAGAGCAAGGATTCCTTCTCTTCTTCTGTCATCGCATCCAAACCCACTACATTTCATTCTTTACTTTAAATTCCACATCTTTCAGTATAGGAAGACTTTGATTCCTTTCTTGCAGACATCAATTCGGAAGACAAATAGAACCGCAGTTCTTCATCTTGTGAAATCTATTCATCATAGTAATAAAAGCAATTTCACAGAACTCAAATCTGTAGGATCGGATTGAAGAGTATGTAGGGCCTATTCGTTAAATGAATACAGAATCATACTGTTTCAATCTCTTTTTCCAAAGATACAAGTTGAAGTGGCATGCTTCAACAAACCAATGAGCATAGTTCGATCTTCTTATTGTTCATTGTTGGATTGTAATGAAGACATTGGCTCAGAGATCTGTTGCTGCAGTACGAAAAGCCAATAAGCAGTGGAAAATTAGTCTCTGTTCTGGAGCAATGATGGAACTTGTTCGTTGCATGGAAATGCACAATGCAGATGTTTCAGCTTGTAGAGGGGCAATTGAGGCTATGAGCCAGTGTATTGCTGGAAAAAGGGTAATTCTTGCATTTGATATGGTAATTTAATAGTACCAGATGGGTTATAAAGCTAGCCATCCCTTTGCGGATCCTGCTCTCCTGAATGAGATGTTGAGAAAGCGTCGTTAATCAGGAATTCTTTTTGTTTAGTTCTTTTGTTTGTTGCAATCTATGCTTTTATTTGTATCCAGTATTGAGAGATCCGATCATATTCCACTCTGCATTGTTTCGTGTTCTTTTCGTTCGTTAATTCATAGCCTTCTAATGAGACTTCAAACTATCAAGTCATTGTTGTTAGTGTTCTTGACTTGTTTAACAACAGTGCAAGTAACCGTTATGAGATACAGTCGAATTGTTAATTCTACGAAGTAACTTTCTGAATTGCCTCTTTATTATAGATATATTGTTTCCACCACAGTAATCCTCTCGGAAGGGTTTAAAGTCATTTGTTGTATATTATTTTTCTGTATGGAGGTGGGTTTTGTCCGTGGAATCAAAGTAATACTGGAAGTGGAATACCATTGCAGATCATCATTCAAGAAGTATTTTTAAAATGGAGGCATACTCTTTTGCTCTTTGTTCCCGCATTTTTGTATGCCATTCAAAACAATCTTCTGTAATCCTTTGTCTTTGGTTCAACGCATAGTCTTGTAGCAATTACCAATTTGGACTCGGCTATCTACTCTGTGACTTACCAGATGAAGATTCTTACAACTGCCTTGTTCTCTGTGTTCCTACTCCACAAGAAGCTTTCTCTACGCCAGTGGATCGCTCTTATTATCATTGTTCCAGGGGTAGGTCTCGTTGAACTGAGTAGCAAGTCTTCCACTGCAAAGACAAGTACGACTGACCAAGATCCATTCTTGGGATTCGTTTGTATTGTTATTTGCTCCCTGACCAGTGGCTTTGCAGGTGTGTTCTTTGAAATGGTTCTCAAGGGAAGAACCAAGAACAACATTTGGATTCAGAGTATCCAACTATGCCTTGCTACATGCTTTTTCTGTTGCATCAATGCTGGAACGAAGGATTTGGCCCGCATTCGTGAAGAAGGTTTCTTCACTGGATATAATGTCTATACATGGATAACAATCATTCTGAATGTCGTTATTGATACCAGTTGTTATTTTTAGGGTGCTTCTGGGGTCTTGATTGCTGCTGTTGTCAATTATACAGATAATATTGTGAAGGGTTTATCAACGTGTCTCTCGATGGTCCTTTCGTGTGTTGATATCCTTTTATCTTTCTTTGTGTGTGATTCCTTTACATTTTAATCTCCAAATTTGTCTTCGGTTTCAAGTTTACTGCCAATTTTGTGGTCGGAGCAATGCTTGTGTTTGTAGCACTTATTCTCTACAATTTCGGTGGAAGTCCTGTGAAGAATGAAAAGGTGTAGATTTCTTTGTTCAACAAACTCGATTACAACCTCATCCCAGCCGTCGTATTGATTTTTTCCTTCTCGATACGTAAGTACTATGCATCACAAAAAATATTCGATCCTACATAAGTTGAATTCTTTAGATTCTCACAAACACTCTCCATCACCTGTGGTGAACTGCAAAATTGAAGAGAAAACATAGGTCCTTCTCGATATGTTTTCGAGTTTGCCTTACAGTATAAGGGATACCTAGAATAAAAGAAAACTCCTCAATATCCCACCGAAAGATTTGATTTCCTGTATTATATATTCTCTGGAACACACCTCCGTTGTTGATCACATACTTGGCTGTTTCCACAAACTTATTGTATAAAGATGCAACAGCTAGATCATTGCGTGTTACCAACAGTATTCTGTAGAATGGCATCTGTGGGCAGACAAGACTGATGAATTCTCAAAGAAAGAATAATCGCGGGAATTTCTCGCAACTAGATATCTCAAATATTGCTTCATTCTCCTCCGAATTATTATTTTGGCTTGGAGTCATCTGAAGAAGTAGACTCAACATGTTTTCAATCGGTTTTCAGTTTTCTCGATCCTTCTTTACGAGAACGACGCTTTATTCTCAAATCCAAATACAGCGAAAGATTTTAGATAAATATGAACGAGGAATCGTCGATAGAAAGAAACAAAAGGCCTTTGTGGAAAGTATGTATGAATTCCTTAAGTTAATTATAGAACAGCACCAAAGGAACTACAATGAACAGCTTGCTCGAGCAATTGTGGAAAGGACAGAGTCTTACAAAGAGTGGGAGTATGAAATCGACAAAGCGAAACGAGAGATCTTCCGAAAGTACGTTGATATGGAAGATGAGTCTCATCCTTTCCTCGTGGATGATTACCGGATGGAACTTGTCAAGGAAATGCGTCGAATTGACAAATTTTATGAGCCCTTAATCGAAAGGGAAGCCGATGAACTAAAAGTCAAGCGGGACCGTGGTCTAATTCATATTGAGCCTGAGCCCTTCCATCTAGAGGGACTAGATGATGTGATTCCTTTAATTCATAAACTGATCTCAGATAAACCTGAAGAACTCGAAGAACCAAAGAAAAATAAGAAGCTGATAACCTAAATTGTTTAACAAACACACTAATACTAGCCTCTACAACGCATGAACAAGATTACAAACCAAGACTGCTCAAACCAGGGAACCCCGTCTTGGCACTTGTCTTTGCTTCGGTTTCCATCTTATCTTGTGCTGTGCATACACGAAGAATCTCCCGCTTATTCGTTTCGAGGATCCTTCCACCAATACATAGCTCATTCAATACATGATACGCCTTATCATAGTGGAAAATAATATCCAGTTCACACACATTCCCAAAGTACTGGTCTAACACTTCTACATAGTGTTGAATAAACTCGAGAGCAGTCAGCTCGTTTTCATCTTTATCTATCGAAATGATAAAGTAAAGTGAAGCAAATCTACCAAACACAAACCATTCTCATCCAATACCTCTTAAATACAATCTTTGAATCCTTCTGCTCAATGTAATTACAGTAACGAGCTGGACGAGATAGAACTTGGTTAACAGCATTACGAGTCGTACTTTGGATTTCCTATCGCATCACAAAACTGCAAAAAATAAAGCTACTCTTGGATTTGCTCCATTATAAAACTGTTGGAGTCTGATCTTTCCCTGACGACTTACAAGCAATACCCATTGAATCTATCGATAAAATAGCTACTTTAATCCTAACCATGATTGCTGAAGGATCGGAACAGTGTATTTGTAAGAATCGAAGCAACACCAAAATAGAGACTATTTCTGTCTATTGCATTAATCTGTTCTCAAAAGTTGTGAATTGAGAGTACAACCAAGTGTATGAAACGACTGAAGGTGGGAGAAAAGGATAAGGAGAATGATCGACATGTGGGAATAGAAGTTGTCTAATAATATCTAGATCTATTTCTCGGAGTTAGAAACTGAATACAAAAGACAAATTGAGTATCACAAGGAGGAAGAGAAGAAAGCAAAAGAATCCTTGCGACAAATGGAGATCGATTTCATAAAACAGAAACAAACATTGGAATCCGAACTAGATCAAGAAAGGGCACTTGTGATTCTTTATCTTGGGTTTCATGATTAGTCATCTGAACTGAGACTTCAGGTCCTTGTGTTGCGTGGAGAGTTGGAATCCCTAAACAACGACATTGAATCATCGATCATCAGTTCTTCAAATCGAAGTGTTCTTTCGGAAAGGCCTTCCATTTCGCGGATAGATGATGAGTCGGATGTTTGGAAAAAGAAATATGAACAAGCAGTGAGAGATTTGCAACTCTACAAACAGCAAGTAGAGGAAACTATATCAAAAGGAGGTTTCAATTGTACCAGCTGGAGAGTATTGCATATGCAAGAGAATCCTATAGCCGAAGCAACAACCAAGAAGATCGACATACTCAAACAGCAACTGGAAGAAACACAACAAGCATTACGAAAACTCTCTCAGTCGCCTGGAGCAGCTTCTCCTATCTTATCTGAAACGCCTTCGTCAGTGAGTCTCCTTGGATGTGAAGCATCAATGAAAGAAGAGATAGACACCTTAAAGAAACGAATTGAACGAATGAGAGAAGTTTTTGCGACCCAGACAAACCGGTTCCGAGATGCAGTGTAGTTGTGAACGAGAATTGTTAGATGTAGATATCAGCTTACTGGATGGAATGTCGATCTCAGTTTGCATGATAACCGACTTCGATTAAAATCACGCTATGCTCCTAGTCGAGAAGACACGATTGAATTAATGTGGTAAGGGAACTAGAATCAAATGAATTGTAGGAATGGAACAGATAAATTCGAACTTCTGGACACACCTTTTGTGAGTAGTCTGGATTCGCACCTTTTCACCTTCATTACTGTAAGCAATTCGTTTCCAGTCTTCTTAAGCGCTGTAACACAAAATTTGTTTGAAAAGCAGACAATATATGCTGCTCCCACCTGATATGTTTGTTCTTCACAAAGATACAATCATTTTAATCTGTCTTCTCTTTTATACTACTCTGTACCTTCCACATGTATCCATAATAAGGAAGACCAATCAAGTACGGAGAGAGCTATAGATAAATTAATCCCAAAACTAATATTACCACAATCCAGAAACCTTTAATGTCTTTCCAAAAGAGAGCACCGACATATAACCCCACACAAGCAAGAGTGAGAACAAGATATGAGATGAAAATGATCTTATAGTTGTAATCATCCGAAGGGGTAAATAACTTCTTGATAAAGGACATTCTTCACTCTTTTTGAAACCAAATTGGGTTTGGGGCAGGGCAAGATTTTGGGAACCCTATTTGGGGACCCCTTATTGGGTTGGGGAAGGGAAGAATTATGGGAGCCCTTTTTGGATTATTAGACGATCTACATAGATAAAAGAATAGTAGGCATTCCATTCTTATTAATTATTTAAAGAGCTCAAAACAAAGTTAATAATGATAACATTTCAACAGTTTCAAGAGGGAATGAGCTCCGACGAGATTGAAGAGAAGTTGAAGTATGTGAAGCTCGTTCTGTCAGTTGCAAAGGAAATGGGAAAGGCTGAAACAATTTCTTCCCTTATTCCCTTTCTGAATGGTATTGTTGTTTGTCCTTAATGAGTCGATAGATTGGTGCCCTGATAACGATGACGAGGCACTCACTGCATTGGCTAAAGAAATCTACACACTCAATGAGCTCTTCACTCCTGATGAGATGAAGTACGTTCTTCCAATTCTAAAGCATTTGGCCACTACTGAGGAAGTGGTTGTACGAGATGCCGTAGGGTTGTTGACTCTTCCTAAGTCCTAGGCAGTCGAGAGTATAAACAAGATAGTTGAGAACATGTCTCCTTCAGTCGTTTGTGAGGAGTTGATTCCCGTTATCGAAGATCTCTTCCATGATGAATGGTTCACTCCTCGTGTCTCTTCTGCCTCTCTTATTTCTAAAGTTTATGGTAAAATCGTTAGTCTAGTCGGTGTTCAGGATGTTTCTGAGTCACTCAAAGCCCTCCGTGATTGTTATTTTGCTCTTTGTAAGGATGATACTCCAATGGTCCGTCGTGCCGCTGCTAAGAACATTTTTGCAGTGTTTGCAGTGTGTGAAGAGGAGCATGTGGGACTCTTTGTAGCTCAGTATGAGGAGTTTATGACAAGCGATGATGTACTGTTGAGTGTGGATTCTCATTGTAGGAAGCAATCAAACTGACTCTCATGAACTTCACGAAGGAACTACTAGTCCGTGTCAAAGAAGAAGTGGATCGTACGAAGGTCTTAACTCTCTTCCAAAATTCAATGGAGTCTCGTTCTTATAAGATTCGTGAGATGGCTGCTTTAGAAGTTGGTGGTGTGGCTAGTGTATTGGGAGGTGAAATCTTCATAAGCCAATTGCTTGAAACGTACATGAGTCTTTTGAAGGATAACAATGCTGAAGTACGAAAGAATGCCATTAAGCAACTAACTGAACTCAGCAAAGTAATTCCACAAGAGATCTTCTTGCAGAAATTGTTCCCATTTTTGCCAACATTGGCTACTGATAATAGTCCTGTGATCACGTATTGTCATGATATGATAATGAAGTGTAGTGAACAAATCACAGGAGTTGTGATTGATCTATCAAAGCTCTTCCCTGATAAGGTTGCAACTTTGTTTGATCTGTTGCTCACATCCCCAACACCTCAAGTGCGACTCCTCTTACTCCGTCGTTTGAATGAAGTGACATTAAATGAGACTTTGGTACGACGTGTGGTGTTGGACGAGGGATTGGACGGTCCTGATTGGCGTGTTCGTGAAGAAGTTGCCAAGCATATGGCTTATCTGTTGAGTTCAACCCAAGGTTCTCCTCAGCAAGACAAGTTGATTGAGATTGTGAGTGAGAGGAAGTTTGAGTCAATCATAGTATCTCCATCTGTTCGTGGATAGTGTCAGTAAAGTACGTGAGACCTGTCGTATGTCGTTGTGCAATGTAATTACTTCTCTGGGAGCTGACTTTGCTTTTGAGAATGTGAGTGTAGATGAAGTGATATGATAAACAGATAATTACGAAACTGGAGAAGCAGTACAAAGAGACAACAAACTATCTATTGCAGTTCAATACACTATATACGTACCAAGCTGTGATTCGTACCATTCCTCAGGATCATCGTTGTCAGGAGATGATCAATACCATTGTGACGGAAATGAATGTGGATGATAGAACAAGGAATGATGTATAGAATAGAGTACCTAATCTTCGTTTCATTAGTTGCCGAATTATTACAGATTTGGCTCCTCTTCTTCCAGAAAATGTAAAGAATATGGTTGCAACGAAGATGAATGAATTGTTGAAGGATGAAGATCGGGATGTGAGGTATTATGCTGCAAAGGGATTGAAGGTTTTGGGTGGATTGTAATTGTATGATGTGTTTGTGATAATGAGTTGATTCTACTCTTAACAAACAGATAAATAGGATTGAAAAGCATATGGTAATAATCGCTCAGGTCCATTCTCTTCATATACTGTACGTGTTACAACTTCTTGTTCAAATCCTGGTTGTTGTGCAAGGAAGGCTCCTCCCAACCATGTAGCATGAATCGGACTACATATCAGTGATAATAACCATGTACTCACTCATCTGTTTGATAAATATGATATGGTTTGCCTTCATCCATATATGGAGTCACATCTTGCGTAGTCATTAAGGAGATCATTTCATGATCAATTTGATAGGATATGAAAAACGATCTGAAAATCCTCGAATCTTTGTATTGCCTCCTGTAAGGACAATATTATTTCTTAGCAAGGTACGCAACCCTGGAGCAAAACTTTGCAGACACCGACCTGTTGTCTCTGCAATTCCTGCTTGCCGAATACCAATATCAGAGGGATGAAATAAGGCTTCTGGGACCATGAAACGTTCATTACTAATAGTAATCACTTGTTGACTGGGATCCACTCGTTGCCCTGCTTTCTATAGTTAAACTATCTCCTGAGACGAACTAGTTCATAACCAGTAGAAGAGGTCACAAAATCTGGAAGAACAAAAGCAATTCGTTTGGTATTTGGATGGGTTCGACAAAACTCCAAATCTACTGATCATCAGGGATATGAACAACTGCCTTTGAAAATATCAGGAGATAGATATGTATATTCTTCTTTAAGATGATTCATGAGATGTGTACAGTCCTGGACATTCACCTGACGAAATGAAATGAATTCCTTCAATAGATTCGTTAATAACTTGCCTCCAACATTGACTCTCTGAGTAGCATTCAGTTCAATCTTACCATCCACTATAGGGACGATCTATCCTTAATCACAGACAATGAATCAACATGTGTAAATGAAAAGCCACTCTCTATAACCAAACCAGTCTTTGTTTGTTTGGACAAATCTGTATCTGGAAGACTATTCAAGTGATGAGTGAATGACCACAAGGGAGCAGGAGAAGACAAAAATGAGTCAAAACGAAAATATTCAAAGATCACCTGTAATGAAATACTCATTAAATTGTCCATATTGAACAGAGGTTGAGACATGAATAGGCAATACTCCTGAGGATCCTATCCCTCATTTCAAGTCACTAGAAATACAATTCCAAGATGTTCACTGTTAAATAACCGACTCCAGATCTTTGCCTCTAAATCCCAATTAACAAGATAACCTCTATGTCTGATTTGTCACAAACAATATTTACTTTTCAATCGGTCGATGATATAAGAGTTGTGAATGATCTGATACAGCAGTCACAGTTTCTTCCCCAATTAATTCATGTAGGGATTTCCTAATTCTTGCTGTTGTGTTTGGCATCTCTCTTATGATTTACAACACAGATACAGTCATTACATCGAAGGAGCTTTTCCAGTTGATAATCCCGCCTTGATTGTACTCCCTCCATTATCTAGCACAAGAACCGGTGCCTGCATGACGGAATCTGATCATTCTCTCCAAGAAACAAAGAACATAAATAAACTAATTATACCTTTTCTTCCTCTTTAGTCTTAATATCCTCTTCTTTCTCTTTCTTTTCCTCTAGTTTTTCTCTATAGCTTTCTACTGCATTACCGACCTTCTCATCAAAAGGCTTATCCAAATGGAAAAAGCGACTGAGTACTCGATAGATAGACAAAATAGAGCGCTATTTGTTATTCAACTTCATATCTTACGTTCCAATATGTGTGAATTGTTTGCCGAGTTATTTCCGTATAGTCTTTGGAGACTGGTAACTCTTCCTCCTACAATAAAATCCCTTTCTATATCCAAACGGATTGTGAATACATTGGATTCTGGATCATATACAGGATCTCATTGTGAATACGGTTGTTCTACGATAAAAAAGAACAGAAACGAGTAAACCCGAAAGACAAGTTGATCAGAAAGAGCTAGATAGCCGACAAAAGCAACCGCAGCTCCAGAAACAAAAGCTAGCGTTTTGTGCATGATAGCGAATCCCCTATATTATGAATACAACAGAAATGAACCAAACATTGCTTGTGGCGCTCCTTAACGATAGACAAGGAAATAGTGAGAAAACAATTCTGCTCCATAAAGTGTAAAAACAAACAGTCTTTAATCTACTTTGAGGGAACCATATATCTTCTTTGTAAACCACAGACACGAATAGAATCCTATAGTTCCGCATGCCAAAAACACTGCTCCACTAGCCATTATCATTAGACAAAGGTACAGAATCACTACACCTCAATCATCAGAATTGCTCCTACCAGAAACCAACTTCGTAATACCTATACTAAACATATAATATATGGCAAAGATAAAAACGAAGATAGCTGTACATCCCGTATTGATGAAGGATGACCACCACCATCGATAGTCCTCACTAGCAAGTTGGAAATAACAGATCACGATCGATATTTCAGCTGTGGTAATTACAGTTAAAAGGAAGATTGCCAACAAGAATCCGAACACAGCGTAAGTCTGGTGTAGAAGTACAGAAGACATTACAAAGTAGATTTCTAAGAAGATTGTTCCGAATGGAACACATCCTCCGACAATACATGTGATGGCAGGATGGAGATACCACGGCTGAGGAGGAATCTGTCTTTCAATATGATTTGTACGCACAGGCATATGATACTTCGGTAGTTTATAAGCAATGAAGGATCCCAGATAGACAAGAGGAATTGAGACACACAGCCAGAGCGCTAAGAGTTTGAGAACAGAAGCTAGAACTGAACTTATGAGCTATCTCTTACTAATATGAATAAACTGAGGCGAACCGATGAGATACCACATCATATTCATACAGAAGATCAACGAGGTGAGGAATCCTGGGAGAAGGACACTGACCAAGACAATGATGTGTTGACGATTCTTACCTCCGAAGTACTGGTTCCTACATATGAAGAGACAAAAGGAAGACTACAAACGAGCTGATGAAAAGCCGGCCAGGAATCCCATGAGGACGAAGAGAATCACTGCCGAAGTTAGGATACTACCACGATAAGCAGGAGAGAGAATACCAGCAGCAGCAAGAACAATCACAGTGATTAGCGTCCAAAAGACTTGAACACCAGTTCCAACAACAGTAGCAAAGAGATCGGAATCACGAGGAGGTCGGAACACATCGCCATGAATCAACTTCCATCCACTATCCTCAACTGTCTCCACACGTTCATCTTCAGTCTATAACTCAGAGACTCATCTTACACCAACAATGGAATTATAACGACTAATATCACGTGAAAGAGTTCGCAGAATGATAATTCCAACCACAGTCTATTCTATAATCACCCTACAGAATCTGAACAGAAAGGAAGAGAACCATAAACAGTGAGTTTGTAAGAGAGAACCAATGTACATTCTTCCGTGTATTACCATATAGATACAGATCCCAACGTGAACCATAATCAATGTCACTCTCTTCGAACTTCACTGAATAGGTATAGAGAACTTCAGTAGGACCATCTACTGACTAACACTAACAGAATGAAACCAATCCTTACCATATGACCTAACTTGTTTCGAGCCATCAACTTCCCATCGGTTTCTACGTAATCGATACTTGCTGGAATTACACGAACTCCAACAATTCGGCTCTTCCCATTGCTACTCTTATGATAGGAAATGGTAAAAGCAAGCTACACATCATGACCACCCATCATCCGAACATGATTATAATAGATATGAGAGGTTCCATCGATGTATCCGATTGGATGGGTATCTTCAAACCAATAATCCGAACCATCGTCATTCACTGACACTACACTGGCCGCTGGAAGATCATCAACGATCCTAGAATTAATATGGAAAAGAGATACAACCATTGAACATTATACTCTTCTTCAATTCGAGTCTTAAGAAGCGAAACATCATCCTCCGTCAACTTCACTTTACAGAGAAGTTGTGGCTGAGGCTGATTCTCCATCATTCGGAATGAATATTTTGTATTTGAGTATTCTTCTCCACTAAGAACATTTCCGATATTTTGTTTCAGTTGGAAGACTTTATCGGGTTTGCAAACTGGAAGGGAATAATAATCCAGTACAATCTGTGTCTTGGAGGAGGTAATCGAGTTCACATATACAAGAACCTAGAAATCACTACACAATCATGAGAGATATACTTCATCATGTTCAGCATATTCATTACTCTGAAACAAACTGGAGGCATAAGTAAGAGAAAGCAGGAGAATGGCACAGAAGATTGGCTGAGACACCATAATGACTGTCTGTTTATACGATCGAGAACGTCAAAGTGTTTTCAGACGTATCGATTTATGCAAGCAGAAGAGTGTTGGGTTCATTGATAATTATAGGACCCACTGTACTTGTGTAATGAATGGTTTGGACATAGTTTTTTTCCCAAGAGGTAGGTGGTGCTGGAAATGGATTGTTCAGAATGAAAATGTGATGATAACTATCTTCCCGAATTCGTAACGTCAGTTGTTGATAGTGCGTTTGTGTGGGAATAGTCATAGTTACACTGATTTGGTTTGTGATTTGACGATGACGATTCTAATAATACCATCTTTCGGCTGACTGAAAGTGATGTCGACTTTGTTCGGAGTTTGGAGTATTATACACGCGCTAGACCTGACATATGCCAACCTAGATATTGTCGGGGTAAAAGTCGTGTAAAATACCAGTGTACCTTAGAGTTGATTATTGTGTGCTTTATACACCATAATTGCTTATGTACTCATACATGTGTAGATCAGTATCATTTTGAATAGTTTTCTTTTCTATTATGTTTGTTAATAATCGAGTGTGAGGATAGTTCTCTTTTGTGTGGGCACATTGATTATTCATGATTACTGAACGGATCCATATCATCTAAACACTTATATCACTGAGTTTGCAATGCCAGGAGAACCCGAATTGGCTCAATCCTTGGAAACAATTGAAGGAGTTCAGAGGTACAAGTTGGAGGAGAACCTGTGAGAAGTAGACGAGCCCCGTGCGAAATCAAAGGAGAAGACATTAAGAAATGGAGAGAAGGTATATTGGTGCTTAAAGATAACATCCTCCATGTCTACAAGAACGATACTGTTGGATAAAGAAGCGGATTTCACTTTCTAGGCAAAGAGTCCTCAACTGTCGATTGGCTTGGATAAGTGCATGATCATGTATGCAACTGAATTTGAGGGGAAACAGAACGTCATTCAACTCAAATCATTCACAGGACGTATTTTCTGTTTTTCGCTCCCTATGTTTGTGTGGACGAGTGGATTGAGTGTAGAGAAGAAGTAGCTCAAGATTGGATTCGCGATATGAAGTCAAGCGATTATTCGGCACTCAAGGAAAAGGTAGTTTCGTTAGAAGAGGGGTTGCGTGTGATTGGTTTGGCTCAAGTACGAATCAAGGATTGCATAATATGAAAGGAATCCAAGGCAAAGGAGGACCGCGATAAATGGATCTCCCAAAAGAAGATTCAAGCGGTTCAAACTGTGTCTTATGTGTATGGTGAGATTCATCGACGAAAAGAGATCCAAATTCTGATGCAATGGCTCTCTCTCTGTAAACAACAGGCTCTTGAGGAGACTTTGTCTGCATCTAAGAAACAGGTCCTACAAGAACAGGAAGAGACCTTTCAAAAGAAACTTACAGAGCTTCAATCCATGTTAGAAGTATCTGAGAAGAAATCTGGAGAGATTCTGGAATCCCAGCAATCACAGTCTCGAATCGACAAACTCTTGTATCTGCAGAAGGTCTTATCAGCCCAATATGAAACTCGTCAGCTGTATACATTCATGGAATGGAGACAGAAAGCATTGGAATTGAGATTGGCAGAGGAGAAAGAGACAGTAGTGAATACTCTCCAAGCGCGTGTAGAATCAGTCTGTGTTGAACAAGTCATTAATGTCTAGATGGAAGATGAGTTACATTCTCTGCGTGAAGAATCGAAAGAAGTAGAATCATCTCACAAGGAGGAAATTGAGCGACTGAAAGCGTCCTTTGCTAGTGACCAGCAGAAGTATGATGATCTTAAGAAAGAACATAATGCATTGAAAACAGTATTAGATGAGACAGTTGCAGCGAAAGAGGCTAGCGAGATGAAGAACCGTGATCTAGCGAAGCAGATCGAGCAGATGGCTTCCTCTCTAGCTGTGTTCCAGGAAGTGGCTTCAGGAAGTGATCAAGATGCACAGGCCGTTGTGGCTCGTCTCCAATTGCAAGTCAACGAATTACAGACACGTTTAGAAGGAACCCAGCAGAGTGAGGAGGAGTATCGCCGGAAATGGGAGACACTTCAAGATTTTTCTGTGGATGAATTACAGCGAGCCCAGAAACGAATCGATGAGTTGACTGCAACCTGCTCACAGTTAGTAACCCAGGTGGAAGAGGCTCATAATGGTGAACATATGACTTCATTATTAGAAGAATTGGAAGGATTGAAATTGGAGAAACAGATGCTTCTCACACAAGTGCAGGAGGTTCAGAGTCAATACGAAGCCACAGTGGATGTAGTGACCAATAGCAGTAATCTAGCAATTGAGAGGGAGAACCAACTGGATGATTTGAGAGCAAAGATTGGATCATTGGAGAAAGAGTTAAGTGTTATGACTCAATCCAAGGAAGAGAAGGAACAAGAACTGATAACACTTCGATCTGAGAGTGAAGCAACAATAATGAAATTGAAAGAAAGTGAAAAGACGCAGCATGATGAACTTACTAAATTGAAGCGACGTGTACTAACATTGAAGAATATGGAGGAGACGATGAAAGATGTGGAAGACCTTCTTCAACAGCGTGAGAAACAATTAAAGGATGTTCTGGAGCGTATAAAGACCGCTGAAAAGACAAGTGAAGAGTGTAAGAAGGAAATGATTCGTGTTCAGAAAGAGAATCACTCTCTCCAACATCAAATGGAGAACTATCATTTCCGTGAAGGACAAGCTGGTGAAGTTCTTGAAAAAGTAGTCGAAGTGCTCGTAGATAAGCCTGATACTCTCCAGAAACTGAATGAGTATCAGGATCAGATTCATACTCTTGAATCAACTATTACTGGCTTGAAGGAACAATTAGCTGCCAAAGCAGCTGAGGAAGAACGGGCTTTGAAAGTGAATGCTTCCTTTAAGGCTGCAAAGAAACTGCCATTGAAGTTCTTCCCTCTGTATCCAACATTGCAGGCAGTTGAGGAAGAAACAGAGTGTATTCACAGTGCCAAGGTTGTGAAGATTGAATTGGAGAAAGGAGAGAAGGAGCCTGTGAAACGATATGAAGGACGTAATCCTGATGTTGTGAAGAGAGAGGAAGAAGAGAGGAAGAGGAAGGAGGAAGAGGAGCGAAAGAGAAGAGAAGAGGAAGAGCGAAAGAGAAAGGAGGAGGAAGAGCGGAAGAGAAGAGAAGAAGAGGAAAGGAAGAGAAGAGAAGAAGAGGAGCGAAGAAGGAAGGAGGAAGAAGAGAGGAGGAGAGAGGAGGAGGAGAGGAAGAGAAAAGAGGAAGAAGAGAGGAAGAAACGAGAGGAGGAGGAGAGAAACAGAAGAGAGGAAGAGGAACGAAGAAGGGAAGAGGAGGAAGAACAGCAACGATTGGAGGCAGAAAAGAAAATGGAATCAAGTCAGAATAATTCAGTACCAATTCAGTCATTCAATCCTTTTAATGAGGAGAAAGAAGAATCTTCCAATCCCTTTGGTGAGTTAGAATCTGAACCAATTCAACAACCTCATTCACCTAATCCATTTGAAGAAGAAGAAAATAATGAACCTACCAATCCATTTGATGGATCTAGAAATAATGAAGCTGCGAATGAATCTATACAACCGCAGTCTCCAAATCCATTTAATCAAGAGGATTCTCCTCGTCACCAGTCTCCAAACCCATTTGACCAAGAAGAACCTACCAATCCATTTGATCTCGAGGAGCTTCCTCTCCGTCCGCAGTCTCCAAATCCATTTGATCAAGAGGATTCTCATCGTCATCAATCTCCCAATCCGTTTGATCAAGAAGAACCTTCCAATCCCTTCACCGAAGAGGAGCCTTCCAATCCATTCATTACAGAATCTCTCACTGCGATGGATAAGCCAGAACCTGAATCAGAGTCACATATTCCAACGATCAATCCATTCGATCAAGAAGAACCTTCTGTCCATCCTCAATCTCCCAATCCGTTCGATCTAGACGAATCTCAGAATAAAGCTGCTGATACTGTACCAGACATATTTGCTGGAATGGATGGATTCCCATCAACAAGTAGTCTACAGGAATCTGAGAATCCAGTTCAAGAAGCAGCAACAGATGTGAATCCAATGGATTTCACGTCGATTCTCGAATCTCAAACAGAAGAGCGAAAGAGTAAGAAGTCTCTGTGGAAGTTGAGCGGTCGAAAACGAGATGAAGAGAAGTCTGGAGAGGAAGGAAAGAAGCATTGGGGTTTGAGTGACAAACAGAAGGATAAGCTGAAGGGTGGAGTGGGTCGATTCCAGAGCATGTTGAAGACAGCAGCAGCAAAAGGACAATCAGCATTCAGTAAGCGAATTGAAGAACCAGAGAGCTTCCCAGAGTGTAACGGAAGTGAATTGACACAAGGAATGCATAGTAAACCTGTTGAGTACTTCTTCAAAACATGGCAGTATTCGGAAGATGAAAAGAAGCGAGTATTTGAATGGATGCGTAGTATTGTTGAAGATGGTATTGTGAAGGATGAACATCTTGATGGACTGTTGATTGAGAAAGCAACAAGATTTGTAAACGTGAATGAATGATTTGATAGAATAGGCTGAAGAAGGATTCCGTACTTGTTTGATTCCTCTTCTTTCACAACATGATTCGATTCAAGTTGATTTCACTGAGTTACCAACAGAAGAAGGTCTTTTCACTCTTCAAGTACGCGTTACAGAGAAGACAGACAAGATGGATGACCTCCTTTCTGGATTCTAAGTGTGTTTGTTTCAAACAAGTCATTCATCTGTAAATCGTTCCTCGATATTCCACCCCTTCTTCATATACTTTGGACGCATTGTCTATTGATTATAAGGACTTTCATTGTCTTACCTCCACGAAATTCTTTCTCCATCCAATGACGAATTCAGAAGCAGCTTCCTGACCATTAAGGAATCTAGTCTTGTTTCATAGATAGAAGGATATGGATGGATTCTTACTCGAAAGAATCTTTCTCATCACCAACTCTTCAGGTGCTACATACTCCGGATCAATGGAATAAGCATTCAAGTGAGTCACTTCATTTCAAACATAATAACCCACCTTACCTTTCTGTAATAATTCATTATCGAAGTTATAAACACCAGGTTCCTCATTCAAGACGAAATCAGCAAATGGATTCTTTGGAACCAATTCAACTTGCTTATCTTCATCATACGACAGTTCAAAATTGTCTTCACTATCACTATCACTAGGATTTGTTTCTCGTTTAATGAATTCATCTTCTGAGAGAATTTCATATGTAGCATTATCATTCTTCTTAGGAGAATCATGTTCTGATTCATTTAACATCCATAGCTCGCAATTATACTTCTTCAGAAAACGGAGTAATTCTCTTTCCAATTCCAACTACTACTCAGTCTCATTCATGATCCTTACTTTACGTTCGTTCGGAGGATGAATTTCACCATTTGCTATTCGTAACAGAATTCCCGCGGTTTTTCTTGCGGAAATGACTTCTCGATTAACAATAATAGGCATACTGTTATGAGTGAAACCATGAGTATTCAGAATCCGACGGCTGTAAATATCATCGTACTTATTACAACGAATCGAACAAGGAATCTAGCTAATCAACCTCTTATTAGAGAACCTACACATAGGATCACATTATCATGATTATTATGACTCTTCCAGGCTTCTGGAAGATATTTACGATATTTGTGAGGAAGAATGGAATGGCAAACATAGTCAGTACTTTTACCACATACAACACAGATGTTATCAGTAGCAGCCAATTTGATTGAATTCTTCGGTGTTCTGGCTAGATGTCATATATCTTCAACATACCAACATTTCGGTTCAAATCGCAACATTACTGTATAAGGATTCTCAGAAACAACAGCTATTCAATGAAGAGATAAATAAACTTGTTACTACCCAGACCTCGATGAACATACCAATCGAGCTTCTTTTTGTTGATACGGCACAACAACTGCCCATCTGGAGATAACAAACGACAGTCCTCATAGACTGGGCGCTTCCGTTTGGAATAGCCGCCCGTCTTGATTCCATTGATTTCACTCATATTAACGTCATCATAATGAGTTCCATTTGCATCTTTTACAATCACACGTACCTTTCCGGCATTATCATAATCTGAAATGGATTTCTATTCATAACACTTCTATCTTCTAAAATACTTCAATTTCATTCACTAAGACCCATTCTAAAACAGGAAGAGCATCTTGGGTTTGTTTTCGGTATAGCTCATAGAAATATACAAATACTTCACGTGAGTAGTAACTATCACTAGCTGCATAATGGATTTGATCCTTGTTGAGATTGGGTTCATCCCAATTCCCACAACGAATTGCTGGATCTACACGTAATCCATTCAACGATTTGAAACCTTTATTCAAGATGACATTGAGATATTTTTCGGTTAGATACTGGAGACTGGTTTTCAAATCCGTATGTCCCATCAAATGAGCTGCATCCCTATCTTGAACACTTGAGCTCATTCTTACACAATATCGACAACTCCATTCACCTCATCGACAATCATGTACTTCAGCAACTTTCGAATATCTTCATGAATACCCACTCCCGTCTTTAAGATACTAGATATGAATGTTCCTTTCTATCACTACTTTTGATTCTTCATCATCTCATTCAGAGACGGAGGAGGTAAATGATCCATCCGTCCAACCTGGATAATAATGTTTACATTTCTAAAAGTCAACTGGACAATCGAGAGAGGATTCTACATTAACATCGATATAAACTCCCCACATTATGAGTCCACTCTGCGTCAAAACCAATAATATTCTCATCTAACAAATGATATTGTTCCACAAGAGTTTCGAATTGTTCACAGGAATGCACTAAGAAAATCTACAAATGAATAAATGAAACAAATTTCTACAGGTCGGTTGTAGATGAACTGATGCGTATTACAAGGAGCCAAGATTCTTCTCCATCGATTCTTCTTTGACCACCATATGGAAACAGCAGACAGAGCAACTGTAGCTGCAACTCCAGATATGATAATCCCGGCTTCTTTTCGCATTCCAAATCGGAACTAAAACAAACATACCAGATAAGAATAAGATAAAGGATCACTTTAATTAACCTGAGGACCATAAGGAGAATAATCAGGAAGTCCAGGTACCTGGAACTGTTTGAAATGTTCCACGAACTTTCCAGCCAGTTTCAGAGCCACACGATCATANTCCTCCTTATCAGCCCATGTGTTACGAGGCCACAACAGGTTATCATCCACACCTTCCACATGAGTAGGTACCTCCAGATTGAATCGATCATTGTGCTTCAGAGGTGACTTCTCAATGGATCCGTTCAGAATACCATCAATACAAGCACGTGTGACAGGGATATCCATACGCTTGCCAACTCCATAACCACCTCCAGTCCAGCCAGTGTTCAACAGATACACCTTGGTACCATGACGATTCAGCTTCTCTCCCAGCAACTTGGCATATACAATGGGATTCAGAGGCATGAAAGCACCTCCGAAACAAGGCGAGAAGTTGGGAACAGGCTCCTTGATGCCACGCTCAGTACCAGCGACCTTAGCAGTGTATCCACAGAGGAAGTGATACATGGCCTGCTCAGTGGTCAGCTTGCTGATAGGAGGCAACACACCATAAGCATCACATGTCAGGAAGATGATGGCCTTAGGATGACCTGCCATACTGTTCTTCTTGTAGTTGGGAATATGATAGATAGGATAAGCCACACGACCATTCTGAGTCTTGCTCACATCATCAAAGTCAAGAGAACCATCAGGACGAACCATCACATTCTCCAACAGAGCATCTCGCTTAATGGCATTCCAAATATCAGGCTCCTTCTCCTTCGACAGATTGATCGTCTTGGCATAACAACCACCCTCGAAGTTGAAAATACCATCATCATCCCATCCATGTTCATCATCACCAATGAGGAATCGCTTAGGATCTGCAGACAATGTAGTCTTTCCAGTACCAGACAAACCAAAGAACAGAGCACTGTCTCCATCCTTACCCACATTTGCTGAACAATGCATCGACAGAATACCCTGAAGAGGAAGAGCATAGTTCATCACACCAAATATACCCTTCTTCATCTCGCCACCATACTTGGCACCCACTACCAGAGCCACCTTATTCTCCAGATCGAAACCAACAAATGCCTCGCTGTTCAGACCCTGACGCTTCCAGTTCTTGTTCACCAGACCCTTGCAAGTGTTGATCACAGTGAAGTCTGGCTTGAAGTTACGCAGCTCCTCAGCAGACTGAGGACGCACAAACATATTCGTCACAAAGTGATGTTGCCAAGCATACTCAGTGATGAAACGCACACACTTCCGACTCTTAGGGTTGGCTCCACAATATCCATCGAACACATACACCTCCTTTCCATCCATGTACTTTCTCACATCACCATACACCTCATTGAACACTTTCTCAGAAACAGGCTTGTTGGGAGGAATCGGACTCCACCAAATGTTGCTCTTGCTAGGCTCTCTCTCCACGAAATACTTATCCTGAGGAGAACGACCAGTGTAGATTCCTGTATCTACCTCGAACGCTCCAGTGTTGGTGAACACTCCCTCCTTATTCTTCTCCTCATGTTGAGCAATCTCTATGTATTACTCTCCACTCTATTCCTCACCATAGGTCAAATTGCGGTGAACTTTAGGACAATTCAGACCCATCTTATCAAGACCCAGAGCAGCTCCTGTAGTTTCAATGTTACGAGCAACACATCCCATCAAGACTTGTCTTCTACGAGTTATTTACTTCTATACACCATTACCCAACATTCACAGTAAGACTATGCACAATTCTTGTTGACAACATATCCTCACAAAAATGAAATGAGGGACAATAGTGTTTAAGTGACATTTGAATAGATTCCCGTGTTTCATAACGAACGGATCTTTCGTTTCAACAAACAAAACAAATACGTACGTCTCAAGAATATACGCATTTCAAATATAATAGATATGAGCCCATAATGTCATCTGTCTGGTTTTGAAGTTCTTCAACGAAATGAAAAACAGGCATCGAATCTTCAGGATTCGTCTAATTTTCTTGATAGTTAATTGAGCTATTTCAACACGAAGTATTTTATGTTGACGAACTGCACAATAGGATTTCCCCACGGGTTACAAGTTTAAACAATAATTGATTCTACCTAGATAGGTTCTTTTCCTATATTTCAATGAATAGAAATCGATTGTATTGACTACTCACTGCATTTGTAGAGTGATCTTAACATTTCTTTGCCAAAATATATAGAGTATTCATGAAACAGAACAAAGGACATTATTTTCTTTTCTTTTGAGGAATCGAGAGACTTCCATATTCCCATTCTTTTCGACGTTTCACTGCTTTCTTAAGATTCTCATTTGCTGCAATTTCTTTCAATAATTCCGTTAGATCTTCCTTTTGATCTCCTGTTTCGATCACTTCTTCATTGTTCTGCGTAAGTGTATTGAGCTCTTCTTCTTCCATCTCAATCTCTCCATCATCACTTTTAATGTCTTCTTCCTTATCCTCCTCGTTATCTTCTTCGTCTTTCTCCTCCTCACCATCCTCTTCCTCCTCTTCCTCACCATCTTCTTCTTCGTCTTCCTCATCGCTTTCACCAATCTCCAACTCTGATACATTCTCATCAATCTCTTCCTTCTTTTCACGAATTCGTTCATTCTTTAGAATACTCTCAAGCATCTTCTCCTTTCCCTTCGGCATTGCCTTCTCAACATCTTCCTTTCCCAAGCGGCGAACAAGTAACTCCACAATAGCCTTCACACGCAGAGGGAATCGATTGTGCAAATTAGTTACCCACGGGAGAATCGACACTAGAAGACTTGGCATCTGCTGACGCAAGTCTTCTTCATTCATAATCTTCACTGCAGTACGAAGGAAGCCAAAACATGATTTTGCTAATTCATGACTCTTATCAGTAAGCATTTCTGATACTTGCGATGTTAACTGAATCAAAATCGGTTTGATTTCTGTCTTGTCACGATGATGATATAACACAGAACTGATACACATTAGTGAAGCACTCTTCATATGAGCTGTATTGGCAGCAAGACATCCGATCAATATACTGATGAATTCAGTTAATGAGGCTTCAGTGACAGATCCATCAGGCAGAGTAATGGAGCAATCAGCTTGTTGCATAATGGAGGAGAGTTCAATGATAATGTCGAAACAGATAGATCGAATCTTCTTATTGCTATCCTTGATACATAGAACCAATTGAGGGAGAGATGAGACAATTATACTGATATGTTCTGGATTGTGAGGTGATAAAACCTTCAACAGATACAAGAAAGACTTCATTCGGTACTTTCGAGTTTGGACAGACACAGTAAGGATATCTGTAAGCAGAGATGATGAGAGTTCAGTTATCAGATCTCGTTCAACAAAGAGTGAACTATGATATAGATACACTTGAAGTTCACAGAAGAGATAACGACGTTGAAGTACTGGAATCGTCTCATCATCCGTATGATCCTGGATCAACTCCATCACACTCATCGTATCTTGATATTAGAATATATTCTCATGCTTACCTGAATCATTCAGGAATGGAATGACTGCACTAAGAGCACCTCCCAGAAGGATCTGTTGGCGAGTTCGTTCAATCGACTCCTCTTCCTTCAATACTGAATTCAGCTGTTGGATGAGTTGAGTGTAATAGCGAGTGATGGCTTCAGAAGAAGCGACACTACAAACAGCTTCCAGATGGTCACGCAACAAAGCAACCGTATTCACATCTCCCTTCTTTCCAATACCTGAATACTTTGGTAACTCATCTCCATACTCACCATGGAAGGAATCATACAACTTCTGGGTAGCTTGAAGAACAACTTCAGCCATTGACTTCAATAGTTCCAGTACAGCTTCTGCAGTACTACGATCACGTAGAGGACCTGACCATTCACTTCGATGCATAGTCTTGAATCGTATTCCATCAATCTCATCCCATTGTGTATCCTTCCCTTTCTCTTGCTGTTCTTCTTCATCATCTTCTATCATCTTCGAATCTTCTTCATCTTCATTTAAACACATTCGCGTAAAACGAATCAAACTCACAATTCCTTTGACAATTGCTAAACCAGATTCACGATCCTCCAGGTTATTCAGTGTTCGAATCATCATTTTCTTGTAGTTTGGAAGTACTGTTACCAGATCTGTTGCGGTCAAGAACGAGGTTGTAATTAGCTCCCATGTTTTATGTACACAGTGTAAGTAATAACCCTTCTGAGCCTCTACTGTACTTTCCATCATCTTCTTCTGACATGCCTTCATAATAGGAACGAAGGTGTCAAACATGAATGCTAGCGAACATGACATCGTCTTGATCTGACTTGTTAACAGAATCACAATCAATCGGAAATGGTCGTTCGGCAGTTGATCACTCTATGATAAATATAAATCACTGAACACCAACAGTAACAATCCGAATAGCTTGTAAGAACTTTGGGAGTTCCATGACACTCAAACAATCATTCAGTAGCCCTAATAATGGCTCGTGTGGTCTATGGTTGATTCATTCTCACTTCACTTACCCTTTAAACCGATCATACGTACGCATTATCTCCTGAGCCATCTCAGTAAGCTGTTCTGGCTTTGCAGGACCACATGCTTGGATCACAGCACTCATAACAAGGCAAGCATTAAGAACTTGACTTTTCTGAGGCTTCACTAAGAGGGACTTGGATTGTTCTAACAACGCTTTCACTGTGTCCTCACTCCACTTACACAGAGCTGGTTTCAGAGATGTCATAAACGTTGCTAACAAAGGAGCGATTTCTGTAGAGATTTCAGGCTTCTCACTCTTCATAAGAGTGATGAAACACTTCCATAAAGTGATCACAGAGTGCTCCACATTCGTATCCTTCTCCTCAATCAGACGATGAGTCGTAGTTGTGAGGGTGTGAACATATGCTGCAAGATCCGAAACTGTAGCGGAGGAGTCTACAGGCGACTCCACCAACTGATCGAATGTTTGTCGGATAATCGATAAATCAAGTGATGAGGAGTGAGTGACAATCAACTCGATGGGCTTTAGACAGTTGGTATCAATATAATCGATCTTGTGCTGACGGATCTAATCTTAAGAATTCACTCCGATATTACTTGCAACAGTAACTTCAACAGAGATTCATCGAAGGAAGAATCGAGGTATTGACAGACTTTCCTGATTAACGCCAGGAAATAGGAAATAGCTTTGGAATTATCTTTTGCAAAGGATTCATTGAGTTTAGATAGGTAGGTAACGACTTGCTGAGTTGTTTCAGGGAAATGAGCTTCATGATGAATTTCAAACAGTTTCAGAAGCTCGTCTTGAACATGGTGACGAATCTTTCCACTATCATGAACACAATAGCCGAGGAGAAGAGCAAATGCCTTCACAACGTTTTCTTCAGACCAATCACGTTTGGTTGTTTCGAGGGAACTGAGAATCATTGTGAGTGAAGTGATCAAAGAACGAATGGCAGATCCCTCCAGCGACTTCTTATGGATTTCAGACAATTGCAATAGTACTTTGATTGTATCTGTACTCTTTGAACGTTTCACTGTGGTTGAAACAGAGGGAAGTACTGTTTGAAGCAAATAAAGCAACTAGAATAAAAGACAAAAGAAAGGTATCATACACTGCGATATTTCGTCGTTCTTGTATTGAGCAACGTCATGATTGCAAAGAAGTAGTTCACAGGAGTAATTGATTCACGCTTTATACCCTTCTTCTTCATAATCGACTCTTCAACGGATATCAGAACAGCATAATTGTCCGCTTTGACTGCATCCGAACTAGATCGATACTTTCGGACCTCACTGAAGATGTCAATACCGGTTATCGAACTCATTCTCGTCAGATAATGCGAGAAACAAAATGCGGAATAACCCAAAAAAGGGAAGCCCAATTTCGATTCCCAACAAACATTAGAAATGACATAGTACAAATCACTCACGCTAAAGATATGCCCCTCACTTTGCCTTCTCTGCAACAACCTTAGCAACAACTAAAGTACAATCATCCATTTTTCCTCCACGATACACCAAATCCAGATTTCGTGTAGCCACGCGTGACCATGGAGTGTCAGCTTGTTCATCAACTGCAACCTTTTGAGCCATTTCGCACAAGTACTTGCACATGACATCAAGTGGGACATGTCGGAATCCCCAGATATAAGAAACGAGCAAATCATCATGCAAATTATCAAAAATTCTATTCATAATGATTCTCTCCTAAATGTACCCATCAGACCCACAAACTACAATATCCCCAGCAACTAAATGAATGGATCGAATTACTCCTTCCTCAGGTTTGTCTCCTCCTTGACTACTTAATTGATATGGACATCCAAAGTAATGTTGCTGTTCTGTTGAACGATAGAAAATATTACCTTCTCGTATCACCATAATTCTATCTAATAAAGCAGACCCAATTCATACCCAATATCACCCACAATCAAGGTGTGGAGAATGTGACTGTAACGATTGAGAATATGTAATCCAAAGGTACAGCTACCTTTGGTGTTTTCATCAACATCATGCTTCACCAACTTTACACACTCCACTGGATCCACAATTCCAAACTCATCCACTATTTGTTATTACACTCTAAAACGAATACTCATCCTTTCGCTTCCTTTTAGAAGTTGACGGCCATACTCTTTACTGTTCGCATTCTAAGTGGCACTTACTCACCATTCCTACCTCGATGTGAACGCCATCTGCCACTCCTAGCATGTGAAAAGCGTTACCTTTAGCTTTGTATCGGTCAATATATGTAAAACTGTCTTCACAAATGTCTTTATCCTGTGATTGAAGAGTATAGCCACCACACAATAAGCCAAGGATCTTTCCCTGATCTTTATCTGCTGAAACACCAGCTTTGTATGCTGGTAGAGTGATCTTTAGATCCCTAGCAATCAACAGCTCATAGAACCCTTACATGATGTTATCCTGCCCATCAATGAAATGACCACAAGGGAACGTCCACTTCATCTTCTTTTCATTTTCAATATCGACATTTTGCAGGAGCCATCCAGAACCAGTTCCAATGTTTGTATGTCCAACACGAATATGAGTAAGTTCGCCCAGGTCTTGTTTCACTTTCAATGGAATTACTACCGAACTCCCTCTAGAAAACGAAACCCCATTAGGAGGTTCAATTTCCATAATACCACTCTCTCCGTCCTTTCCAACAAGTTGTAAATAAACACTAGAGTGAATTCCGGCCCCTCTGCGACCTGAAGTCTCAATCTACACAGTTATCATTCTTTACCATTATTACAGTAGCAGTGTATGTTGCAAACCATCGCAGTAAGTGCATTGGGAGAATAAGTGATGAGGATAGGAATCCCCCTAAAGGACCACGTCTTGATATGAACGTATGCCTCGTTCTAACACGTTGAACTAAGTTAACACCACGTTGTAAGGCAGTATACATTCCAAATGAATAGCGTGCTATGGTCAATAAAGGGATTGCGAGAAATTGTTCATCCCCGTTTTTGTCGTTAAACATGATAGTTTCATTGCAACCTTGATTAAACTATATCACAAAGTCAGAAAGGATAAAGTGTGATGTCTTATAAATTAATAGTACCTCTGGGCTATAGTCTCATGGTCTCATTCCAAATCCCATAGAATACTGTATTTCAATAATCTAAGTCGTTCGTACAACTATTTGGATCAGTTGTTTCTTTTCCATGATTCGAGAGTTGTCTTTAGATGGTTTTCCAAATCGGTATATGTAATTCCAGTTCTTTACAATACAGGAAAGTGTATTATAGCATTCTAAGACGACATGAGGAGAATGTTGACTATTCTTTAGCAAATAACGATTCTTCAGTCTCATTTGTTGCAATAGATGCGGAAATGGTAATCAAATGTTTGTTTGTTGAGTGTAAGGTATATGGTATCAATCATCTTCTGGTTGCCTGTATGAAAGTCATAAACCGCGAAGAATCTGGAAAGAAGTTTATTTCGGGTGATATGAATCGAGAGATCATTTACTCCTTGTCACCGTAGCTGTCTTAAGGGAATATGACGTAGAACCAAGAATCTAAAAGAAGCATTGAATTTGTTTAGTGCAAAGGCGGATTGTTCGTTCGTTTTACTAGTTAGTCTTGATAGTGGAGATGCCATAGTAATGAAATGGATTTGAGTCGATATGTAGAAGTCGTTTATCGAGGAGAATCACCTCCATGAGGAAGAGAGGGATGATGTGTTGAGTAAGGTAAAGCCAGAAGCAAAGAAGAACTCCATCATTGAGCATTTTGGAATCACAGAGAACGAACTTTCTTTCTATTCCCTTCCAGACCTTGTTCAAATGGGAGTTGCGATGAAGAATGTATAGTTTTGTTTTTGTTTGAAACAGAATGGAAGAATCGAGTCGAGCACTGGAGAAGAAACAGCAGCAGATCGTTTTAATGCAAGTCGAGCAACTCTTGAAGAGAAAGTTGCAATCGCTAAAAGTATGTCAAAATCTATATTCATGACGAATAGAACGAAGAAATTGAGATTCAGGGAGACTTGAATGCTTTAAGACGTGAGTTGGAAAACCTGGATCCTGTAAATTGGAGTTGAATTGCTTATGATTGTAGAATTCTGTTCACACGACTGTGACTGAACAAAGAATCGAGTCATCCTATCTTTCGATCTAGATGTTGTCCATTTAGTGTGATTGCCCCATTGTATAATATTATCTGAATGTGTTTGTTGATACTCTGAATCTCTAGTCACGACTTCAAGTAGTGAAGAAGGAAAAATAGAACGAAGCAAGCGTGACCGAGTGGTCCAAGGTGCTACGTTCAGGTCGTAGTGTGTTCGCACGCGTGGGTTCGAGTCCCACCGCTTGCATTTTTCTCTCAGTCTTCTATTGAATCGATGACTCAGTACATCCAAAATTACCAAGAGGTTTTGTACTATGATGCCGTCTATGCCTTTGCAATCAAAGACGATTCTGATGCATTGTCTGGAAAAGCCGCAGTTTCGTTTCTAAGGAAATCGAATCTCTCTGCAGAAGATATTAAGAAGGTTAGATCGATGTAATCCTCTTTATTGTAGATCTGGGTCAATGTATTACCATCTAAGTCGCTGCAAATCGACAAAGAGTCCTTTCGAAATGTGATGAGATGTATTGCCTTGGTCCAAGAGGGATACGATCCTTCCAAAGATTTGTTGTCCCGTTGTGGTGTGTATTGATTCTATTGGATAATATTCAGTGAATAAGAATGTCAATTTTGCAGAATTGGATGGTATTCCTGTCTTTCAACCTGTTAACCGTTCTCTGCGTCGTTTTGCTGTTCAGTCTTTTAATAAGCTTTCATCTGGTGATTATATTAATGTATGAGGTGTTTGTAGGCTTTGACCTAGGGAAAGGTTTCTGTGAACTACTTAAAGGACTTCAACTTTGACAAGGATACTATTAAATCTGTTGTTATAATATTAAGAAATGAATTATAGTTATGGATGTTCGTTGATTTCGATTCCAAGTTGAAAATCACCCAAGAACAATGGGAAATCTACATTCTTCTCGCTGCCTACATTAATCGAGGTCATCGGTTCAGCGAGTCGTTATTACTGGAGGCGCTTCAGCATCAACCTGAAGTGTTGGCAAAGCCTTCAACAGGTGCTGAAGCGATTTCTTCTAGTGAGTCTATGGACTTATTACGAATGAATGAGGAAGAAACAGTGACTCAGCCTGTGGTGTCAACACAATGGAACTGGAATATGATGAGTCCTCAACAGCAGATGATGAGTCCTTCGCAGATGGCAGTGAATGTTCAACAGCAAATGATGAGTCCTCAGGTAATGAGTCCTCAACCATCAACAATACCTCAACAGATGTCAAGTCCACTTCAAGTAACAATGAGTCCTCACCAAATAGCAAGTCTTCAGCAGCAGACGGTACCTCAGATGGCGAGTCCTCAGCAGATGATGTCAGGTCCCCGTCAAATATCACCAAATACTCTACAAGGAATGTCGAGCCCTCCATCTCTACCAACAAGCCCCTTACAGGTACCAGAACAAGAAACAAGGCCACAACTACAAATGCCACCACCTCCTCCGCAACCCTCTTCTCTCCCTATGAGTCCTCAGCAGACTCCATCCATACAAGACTGTATTTCTTTCCTCTCCTCTTCATTGATAGGGGTGCATAAGGCAGAGATCGTCTGGACTCGCTTTACTGATCACATTCTTCAAACCCTTCCTTCGCTTCCTCTCTCCTTAAAGGATACAATCCGAGAACTTCGATCTCTTCAAGTGGATGTTAATGAATTGAAACAGGCTGTTTCTGTGTTGTTAGCGGAAAATCCAACACTGGATTCAATTGATCTTCCGGTTCTCAAACGGTTGTTGGTGTTACTGAAGGATCCACACACTGAGCCTAAAAGACCTTGTAGGTAATGGAGATTGGTTGATAAGACAGTGTATCTATGTGATATTCCATCAATTCCATCAGATCAAGCCTTCTGTGAACAAGCTCAGACGGCTCTAGAGCGCATTCGAAGCGAGATTGAGAATGTGAAAGCCCGTTCTATGATCGCTTCTCCTCCATCCCAGCCTACTATTCCAATCCACCTTCTGTCACCATCACAAGGACCATCACAACCACCACGGCCGCTTCTCCAGCCAGCACGTATGCCCTCTCGAGGTGATATGCCTCCTAAGAAGGACTTCTATGAGAATACGAAAGACCTATTTGAGTCTCTGCTACGCAAAGGCGATTTGCGAGAGATCCAACAGTTGCAGTCCTATCTCACGGTCCAGGCTCAGATTCGGGACCTCATGAACCAGCACGCTCCTATTGAACAAATTCGTCGTCTACAGAAGACCATTCCGAATCCTATTGAGATCATGAAGATGTATACATCAAGAGAGCCTGTTCCAGATACACTGAATGAAGTGAGATTGAATGGGGAGTTTCATTTATAGTTAAAGAAACGATTAGATGCCTGTGATGTGAGCATGACTGAGTATACGAAACGATTTATTCCTGAAGATCCTGTGATATTCGTGGAGATGAATAATCTGAACACATACCTCAAGTTGATTGACAAGCTGTCGTTCTGTACAGACATAGTTGAATTGGCTTCAGTGAAGGAAAATGCGTTGTTCGTTCAGCATTGGATGAAGATGTTGTTGGAATGTCGGAAGATACTGGAAGAATGCCAGCAGTGGATTGATGGAATTGAGGAAGATATTCGCAAAGAGGTTTTACAAGATTCCAGAGTTCGGACGTGGATGCAAAGTGGGAGTCCAGGGGAATTGTGAGATGTAGATCTACAGTGGTGCATTCGGGTTGCTCAGCGTATTGATGATACGATGACGATTATTGGAAATGAAATGGAAGGTTACTTTGAGGAGTGTGAAAAGATATACAAAGATATTGTTATAGTGTATAATGAGGCGCAGAAGGAGGATACAACTCGAATTGAGTACAAGAGACTCGACTTTGATTACCATGATAAATGTACATGTCAACTTTGTCTTCATGCTTCCAGGAGTGACCGAAGCATGGGAAGCTTGCTGGGTCGCAAGTATCATCCTGAATGTGCCAATTTGTGGATTACTCGGATTGAAAACGTGGTTCCTGTTTTTGTGGCAAAAGAGGATTCCTTGTATTGGTTTTGTTTGTTGAATCATGTTACTAATTTCCCGGTTTCCTCTTTTTCCACGATGTAAGAACTCCATAAAGACAAGCATTAGGTGGGATTAAATAATGAATTGTAATAGATTAGGACCCTAAGGATGCCTGAAAAGCTTTTCCAGTGGCTTCGCTCAAGCGACATGTCTTACGTGAAGATGCTGATTCATGAGTCAGCCCTTCATGATTTCGTTGACAAAATCGGAACTATGAACAATGTGCAGTTTACGGATGTAGGATGACGTGGTTTGGAGGATTCTTACTCCTAGTTGAACTACGAGCAAACGGCTGCTCAGAGACGTTATGTCAGTTATATCCGACGCTGTGACGAGATGGAACGCCGTCTGGAGTACTTCGAGAAACAGCTCCACAAATTTGGTCTGGAGATCGAAGATAACGGCGAAATCGGAGATTATCTGGCTACAATCAAGGCCAATAAGGCTATTACCTCAGAGCAATTGTTGACCTCTCTGGAGAGTCTGCTGGAGGAGAATGAGAACACACTCAAGGAGCTTGAGAAGTACAACATCGATTTGACTACTCAGTACAACGTCAAGGTTGAGCAGAAATTTGTCTTGGAGCACGGAAATAAGTTCTTCCGCAACGAAAATATCGCTGTTTCGGCGAAGGATATTACAACAAACGAAACACCGGCAGATCGCATGGGTATGAGTTCTCGGGACTTGTGATGCGTAGAGAGAGGAGGTGATGCGATCCGATTTGGATACATTACTGGTGTGATTAAGATTGATGATAAGGTTCGTTTTGAGCGAATGTTGTTCCGAGCCACACGTGGCAACTGCTTAGTGCGTTTCAGTGATGTGGAGATGCCTCTGGCAGACCCTGAGTCTGGTCGAGATGTGCATGTCTCTGTGTTCCTCATCGTGTTCCGCTCAAGTCTGATCGAGTCGAAGGTGCGTAAGATCATTGATGCATTTGATGGTCACGCCTACAATATTGCTGACTTCAATGATCCTATGAGTGTCCGATCTGCCTATACTCAGGTAGTGTCTGAGTTGGAGGATTCAGAGCGTGTGTTGAAGGTCAATATTGACAAGTGTGAGGAAGTACTTCGTAAGGTCGCCCATTACATGCGAGTGTGGGAATGGACAGTGAAGAAGGAGAAGGCTGTATTTGACGTGTTTAACAAGTTCCGACCTGTCTCTTCTGGTAACATGTATGGTGAAGGATGGGTTCTTACCGAGTCACTGAAGGATCTGCGTACAGTGATTGATGATGTTCATCGAGGTAAGGAGAGTAATGGATACTTGGAAATTATGCAGAAGCCTTGGCCAATGCCTCCTACTCATTTCCATACAAATGAATTCACAAGTATCACACAATGTGTGGTAGACACATACGGAGTACCATCATACAAGGAATGCAATCCAGCTGTGTTTACTCTCGTAACCTTCCCATTCCAATTTGGTATTATGTTCGGTGATTTAGGTCATGGTAAGTAATGATTATTGATCATTCATATTAAGCTCTCTTTATCCTTCTTGTTTCAATCTACTTTATTGTCAATAGCAAGCAATTGAAGAAGAACGGTATGAATGAGATTATTAGTATGATCTTCTCGGGTCGTTGTATGCTCATTCTGATGGGTATTTATGCCATGTATGTGGGCTTCCTATATAATGATCAGTTCTCAATTGGTGTGGATTGGTTCGGTAGCACATGGTCTTTCCCTGAGGGCCAAGTCAAGGGTGTGTGGAATGGAAGAGTGTATCCTATGGGTCTGGATCCTGTGTGGCATGACAAGGAGAATTCTCTTTTGTTCTATAACTCTTTCAAGATGAAATTCGCCGTTATTTTTGGAATTGCTCAAATGATTCTTGGTGTGGTTCTGAAGTTTATGAATAACGTTTATATGAAGAATTGGGTGGATTTCTGGTGTGAAGCTGTTCCTCAGATGCTCTTCATGTTAACCTTTTTCGGATGGATGATTGTGTTGATTGTAATGAAATGGTTGATCAATTGGGATGTACGTATGGCTCAAGATGATACACCTCCATCTCTGATTAATACTTTGATTAGTTTTGCGCTTCATCCAGGTCAAGTGGATGATCCTCTGTTTGAGTCCCAGGGACAGGTTCAGTTCTATTTGTTGATCCTGATGGTGCTTTCAGTCCCTTGGATGCTAATTATCAAGCCCATTATCTTGTCAAGACGGGCTAAGAAGCATCCTCACCAAGAGGAAGAATCCGAATTGATGAAGAATCCTACGTTGCCTCATGAGGAGAGTCACCCCACTTCCTTTATGGAGTTGTTGATCTTCCAGGGTATTGAGACTATTGAGTATTGTTTGGGTTGTATTTCACATACTGCCTCGTATCTCCGTCTGTGGGCTCTGTCATTGGCTCACTCCCAGTTGTCTGAAGTGTTCTGGAATAAGATTCTGCAGCCTGGTCTGGATTCCGGCAATCCTATTATGCTGTACATTCTCTTCATCTTCTTTGCCCTTGCTACACTTGGTGTGTTGCTTGTTATGGACGCTTTGGAGTGTTATCTTCACGCTCTTCGTCTCCACTGGGTCGAGTTCCAGACAAAGTTCTATGCTGGAAAGGGATACAAGTTCGCTCCTTTGAACTTCCACGACCTCCTTGTGGGTGAAGATTGGTAAGGAACATGTTTGTTAACAAAGACAAGACTCAGAAAACAATGATACAGTATAAACTATACAGAACACGATCAATGCGAATCGCAGCGAATGGCTCTAGTCTATAAGAAGAAAAATGTAACAAATACTCGGAGTGGACGCCATGATGTGGATTTCTGCTCATCTACTATATAAATACATTTTCTATAATCGTCTCCTGTCCAGTAATTAGGGAAAATACGACTACGAATGAGTAGAATGATCGGAACAAACTATTGCTGAGATGAATCCCTGTTTCTTCTCCAACCACGGACTATCGTATCAACATCACGGATATCCATTCGACGTTCCAAAGGGTGAATATGAGTGACCAAAATAGGTCCCCCAACTGATTCCAGAAATACAAAACACTTTTGTCACCATTAGTATCTCTTCATGGACGCCGTATTCCTTCGTGTAATTATATTGGCATGTCTTGGATTCCTCTTATCAATCGGTTTAGGAATTTTTATTGGTTACAAGTGGCATGAGAAGCAAACGATAGAAGACGATTCAGATTCCGATTACTCCGATAGTGATACAGAGGATGAAGAAGAAAGTGATGAGGAAGATGAGGATCCTGGTGATTTGTGTTTTGGTAGGTTTAGTATCTAGATTTCAGCCTAAAAATGGTTCTATGTGTTCGTAAAGACCTTCCAATGACAAAGGGAAAGGCTTGTGCACAATGTTGTCATGCTGCAGTGGGGGCAGTAGATCGTGCAAAACGAAATACAAAGGGTATTCGAAAAAGGGAATAATAATCTCTAGACTTATATCGAAGTTGGAAACGAAGTGGGTGTAAGAAGGTCGCTCTTTCCTGTCCTGATGAAGAGACCTTTTATAACATCTGTCAAGAAGCAGAAAAGTGCGGCATAACGTATTATGCAGTGGTAGGTTGAGGTCTGTATCTTTCATATAGCGTGATGCCGGAAGAACGCAATTGGAACCAAATACGTTCACTGTGGTAGCATTGGGTCCAGATCGAGAGGAACGGATTGACAAGATTACTGGAAGAGATGGTTTGTACTCCCTGAAACTTCTGTAGGGACATCTTTTAGTTGAACCGCAATTGCGTGTGTTTCTTATAAACAATCCAAACGATTATTGTACATAGGCTTCTTTGCATAGATCTTGAAAGCAGATCCGATCTGATGGGTTCTCAACAAGCATCTTCTCTAATAAAACTACGACTCAACAAGCTGTTACAATCATACCTATGGAATCAGGACTAGCATTCGCTTCAATTAGAGAAGGACGGATAGAATCAAATCCATCATCTTGGAAAGCAAGAAAGAAAGGATCACTAGAATTGGCAATGTCAAAAGGAGTCTCGCCCACAAGTAAACAAAATAAAATTATTCCTAAGCTCCAAATATCTGCCTGTCCCGGCCGATACGAATCCTCAAAACACTAATTGTCAACACATCCCGAGAATGCTACTTCCGGAGCCATGAAGGATGTATTTCCTTTGCATGCTCCATCCGCAGAAATAGATCGACTAGTAGAGATAGGAATCGCTTGTTCGAATCCTGATAATTTGATTACAATCACAGTAGAAGAAGGATTATCAGAATTAGCTTGCAATTGCAATAGAACGGTTTCTGTACTCAAATTGCAATGATAGTATCCACATCGAAGAACATGTCGATAAGCGTCAATAAGCTGAGAAAATACCTCTTTTTCAAGATGTTGAGTTCGGATCCAATCTTTATAACATTCAATATCTCCATTCACGATCTCCATCACAGCAATAATGTGAGTATCTGTTTCTAGCATTCACAGAACAGACAATTTCATACCTAGAAGATGGTAAAGTTTCACAACATGGGGATTATCTCGTTGATTATTCAGATCTGATTGAATACGCAAAGCACGTTGGTAATCCTTGTCGTCAAATCGCAAAGCTTCACTAATAGAAGACTAGAAGATTAGAAAAGATTATTAAGATGACCTTCCACATCAGAGAGACAGCAACAGGAGAAGTAGTTGGATCAATCACATATCTTCCATATTGCTTAATAACGCGTCGGGCTTGTTTGGTGACACCGACACGAGTCGTATCAATGACAACGTCAGGAAGATAGAAAATACCATTAGCACAAAGAATCTGATGACGAGATATAGAAAAATGATTGCGAATATAAACATGTCGCGTTTTGGCAGGTAGCAGATGTAAGATAGAATCACCCCGTGAAATCATATTCTAATCGTGATATCCCTTTCACAAACATACTTCATCATATGTTGAATCAAACGACAAATCAGGAACAGAGTCATTGACTAAAGGTGAATCCAGGATGCTAACATGTACAGCTCCGACTAGGACTAACAGATCGAGATTTCGAATGCCAAGAACGGAAGAGATGGAGAGCACTGGACCAACTAAAAGAACTTGGAGCAGAAATCGAAGTGAGACTACTGAGACTAGTATTGGACTGACTAACTACTAATGAGGACTTGATCCAAAAGCAACCAGGGAGATAACCATACAGAGTAGAACCAGAACTATCCTTTCCTGAAGGAGAGGTATCAGATAAAGACAACTCTGGAAGAATCTGTCCGACGGATCTTTGCCTCTCAGAAACAGATTCTTCTTGGATGCACTACAATATGACACAAAAGAGAAGATATACGCTCATATAATGGCAAAGAATACAAATAAGTGTTGATTGGTCGAACCAAAAACAAATAACGCGTCAGAAGCAATTCAATTACACATTATCAGATTCCCGCGATTCTTCTAGTTGTCAAAAACTATCTTATTCCCATGGTTGAATATTTGTGGCACTCTCAGTTTGCGTCGCAGGCAAATGGCACCATGGACAAAATACACCAGAATTTTGCCACTTGTTCAAAACCCATTTATTCAATAAGTATAATTCAAAAACCTATTTGGCTAGTTGGATTCCATAAACAGAGCGATGTCTGTTTTATCGGGTATCAATAAGAAAGATACTGTAGGGTTGGAGATAGCTGACTGCTATCATCTAAATTACTGCATCTGTCCGCAAGAGGGTTAGTCTAGTAATTCTTTATGATTTATTAGGTCATCGAAGTAATTGTAATTGCCAAGATAATCCGTACTGTTTGTATGGTTCCATTATTTAGTCTCATATGTAGATATAACATTGGAGAAAGTAGTACTCAATTTCTGGTTGAAGAATTGGATCGTGTAAAGGATGCTGTAACTCACATGATCCGAGATAGCGATATTCCAATGGGCTTACTAAATGCTCATAATACCTGTTATGTCAATGTATTACTTCAGTGTTTATTCCGACTTCAGCCATTTAGGAAGCAGATGTCCCGGTTTTATGACTGTATCATTTGTAGAATGTCGGCCAGGACAACAAAATACGATTCTGTCCTCTACAATATCCAGAGGACTTTTGCAGAAATGTCACTTTCAAACAGTCATTTCTATTATCCCAGTGATCTTGTCATTGCACTGGGAATCGATCCTCATGTTCAATGTGATGTTCATGAGTTTTTCGACTCGTTAATGGCTACTATCAAAAGTTCTCTGATAGAAGAGAACCAAGAACCTCTGGTTGTACAGTTAGGTTGTTGAAATGACCACTAGCAAGAGATTGATTCTGTAATTACTGGAGAGCGATTGCTTTGTCGATGTTGTATGAACTGTCATCAAGTGTTCTATCGTCCTGATGTGTTTTCATTTCTTGTTGGCATGTTTGAAATGCGTCATGATTAGGATTGCCCTGTAATTAACTCACCTCGTTTGGAAGATGCTCTTCAAATCCAATTCACTAAGGAGAAGATGGTTGGAAGTGAGCAATATTTCTGTTCATCGTCTTCATTAGTCCTTTCATTCATTTCTAGATGTAATCGCAAGTGTGACGCTGAAGTTCTAACAAAAATCAAACGACTTCCCTCCGTTCTAGTACTTCGATTGCAGCGACTTCAATATGATCGTGGAAGTGGAAATCAAATGAAACTGACAAATGGAGTCCAAATTCCACTTGCCTTCGATTTTGCGAACTTCAGTAATTTGGTCTATTTTTTTCTTGATCATGATCTTTAGGATCCTTCTGTTACTGTATCAGACTATGTATTGGTAGCTGCAATTCATCATCATGGAGATCAGGCAACACGTGGTCATTATACCTGTCATGTCCAATATCGTTGTGTTCTATATATTATTTGAGTGATAGATAATCGATGGTATTTGTTAAATGATAATGTTGTGGAGGAGATTGCTTGTCCCTATGTAGATGGTACTCATTCCAATCAAGTTTAATCATAGTCAAATCACATCCATGGAGACCTTTCAAACAACCGAATATGTCGTTTTCTGTTGATCCTATTGCTTTTCATGATATTACGAAGTCAGATAATATGAAGGGTGTGGAAACACAGTCATCAACATTGTCATCACTGAAGCGAGAAGGAGATGGGTTATCAGCACCAGCAAAGCAATCACGATTGAACAAGGATGTCTCTGAGAGTGAAACTCCTTTGAAACCAGAAGAGACTACTGTAACAATGGGAGGTCCATTATTGGGAGGAACAAGTCGAAGTCGAAGAATGGTAACAAATAACATGACTGTCCAATCAGCCTATATGTGTTTGTAAATACTGAATATGGGAATAACTCATAGTTATATGCGACGAGATATCTTTGAACAAGAAGAAGATGAACAAGAACATGTGATTACTACTAATTGTCTCCGTCAAAGTGATTTGGATTCAATATTTAGTGAGAACAAGAATAAGGAGGCATCAATTCAGGAAGAGTATCATACACTTCTCCAGCTTCGATCAGATCTTTCAAAGCGATTGGCTGCTTTGAAGGCTCATCCAATTCAAACACGAGACTTTACCTCGGATGTGTATATCCCAATAAAAGAGTACCAGAGATGGATTCAAGGTACTGAACTGATTCAGAAGGTAGTTGCGATATTTGATGCCAATCCTGCTTTAAGAACCCAACCGAAGCTTCGACGAATGACTGCGGCTGAAGAAGAAGCTCAGAGACAACTAAATCAAACCGATGCGGAATATGTTGAAATAGATCAGCCTGAAGTAGTTCGTGTTGATTCAGATAGTCTGATTACGAGTATCATTCAAATATTGAAAAAGAATCTGAAAGAGAGATTACGAGTGGATACGAATGGAGATGAGGAGGATTCAACGAATGTGAATTCTTGTACTCATGGAAAGTTAGATCCAATATGTGTGGATTGATATTCACTCTAATTATTAGTCTTTAGAACACATTATAAGATAGTTTCAGCTCCGTTATTCGAGAAGATGACGAATTTGTCTAATCAGCCGTTTCATTCTTTCAAATATGCTACTGGATACTGTGATTTGTGTGCTGAGAGATATAACTCATTCTTACGTACTTGTGTGGCTCAACACCAGTCTCTTTCGCAACTTTACAAAGCCATAGCAGCAGTTGAAGATAAATATTCGAGACGTCAATTAGAGTCTGATCAAGCACTTGAGCGCATGGAGCCTGGATGTGCTATTGTTAGTAGTGCCTTTGTAACTTCGTTGAAAGTGGCTGTACGAGGAAGAAGACGTTTGCTAGCACATCCTGATCGATGTACTTGCCATCAGTGGGTGGCAAATCAAATTGAATTAGAACCAACCAAGACATTGTTATGTGTAGGAGTGAGAGTAAATCATGAAGAGTAGGAACATGGTTTGCTAAAACAGTATCTCCGTCGAATGGATACGTTGGTAGTACCTTCTAAGACATGGAATATGATTAGTGTATCATTTCCTAATGCTGTGAAAGTACCCTTGTAAGTATTTAGTCATGCCTTCGAATTAGAACGATCATGAGTTGTGATATATGTAAGCGTAAGCGAGCAAAAACTTCTATCAAGCCCTCAACACCTGTTCTTCCTTTGAGTCCTATTGTGAATGATAAATTGAAGGAAGAGAAGATTCCTCCACCTCCTCCTTGCATTCGCTCTACGATAAGAAAGCCTTTGGTCCAACCAGTAGTTCCAGAAGTGCCCAAGCCAGCTCCCTCTCGACCCATACCTAATATAGCATCAGGAGTACTTCCAGTTGCACCTCTGCTAACAGCTCCTCCTCCTCGTCCTCCTCCCCCTCCACCCCCAAAACCGAAATCCAGTTCGAGAGGGCAGCCGGTAGGCACAGGATTTGCACATGGAATGAAATTGTATGGAGAAATAATCAACAACACATTCAAAACATCCAATTACTTCATACCTAAATACTCTAGTGAGTTACGTTATCGTGATGAATTTGAACATATAATCTTATTTAGTCTACGTGAACGACGTACTCTGTATGTGTCTGAGGTCTGTTAATGATCAGAGTCTCCAGTAGTTACTTCTCCGATAACCCTTTCCTTGATGATGGATGTTACTTCTTGGTGGATGGTGAGTGGATGCAACGCTGGAGATCCTGGCTTCACAGAAAGTTACCATATGAAGATATAGGACCAATGCGCTTCTTGTCACTCTGTCCTCATGGTGGACTTCTGATTCCAGGGTACATGGATCACTTCATCTTGGGTAAGTCCCCTGTACCGTGTGCTGTAGATATTTGGGAGAGAATGAACGATAGGCAATGAGTGAGAAGAAGTGTATAGAATTGGTGAGTGAAAGAGAGATGGAATTGTTACTCCAGCATCATCCAGTGGTAGACCGTCTTACTGGGTTCTATTTCGTATCGACGAATGTGAAATACCCTGAACTGCGATTTTTCCCTGTCTTGTGCTTAGCATGTCAGACTCGTGAAGTGAGATTCTATAAAGTCAGTCATAAGTAGAGACAGAGATATGAAGGGCGTTTAAGATCAGAACCACGTCAATATATTGTTGCATTTGGATTACATGGCATGTTAACAGTAACGAAGGAACGAGATGTGCTGCTGTCTGAAGGAAGTAGAATAAGAATGGAGTCATTTGATGTAGATGTGATTATGACACAGCTTTCACCTTCTTGCTCTATTGAAGAATGGAAAAAGGCAATTGGTAAGAGATTGAATATTGATCCCAAATCGTTTACTCTTGTGTCGAGAATGAAACGCATCGAAGAACAACATACTATCCGCCACTATGGTATCACCCCCGAAATAATGATTTATATTGATTATCATAAGTAATCTGTTTTCTATAAGGAAACCAAAAAAGGGACGAAATTTTGGAGATCAATCAGAATCACGTTGATTCCTCAATAGGAAGCATCACTGATTCTATGGATCGAAGTTCGGGGGATAACGATTATCTCCCCATGAATGACGAGTTCATACCTCCGACCAACTTTGCCGTCATTGAAAAGGGATTGTATCGAAGTACCTGAGTGTATTCGAGTTTATTTTAAAGGTGCTTTCCCTGTAAAACGGAACTTTCCCTTCATACATCACTTAGGGATCAAATCAATTCTGTCTCCTCTTTCAATTGTTCCTTATTGTTTAGTGTATTGGTTCCTGAAGAATATCCGGAAGATAGTCTCAAATTCATGAATCGATTTGATATCAAGCTGTTTAAGTATCCGCTAGTTGGTAACAAGGTAAGTCCGATCTATTTCGAGATAATTGAATAGGAACCTTTTACAGAGATTCCTACAGATATGGTCGTAGAGATGATGCATCTCATTTTGGGTACAGATACCCTCTTTCTTTGATTTTCAGATACCCGGAATCTTCCTATGCTTGTTCACTGCAACAGTGGAAAGGTATGTATTCTCCTGAATAGTTATTTTTAGCATCGAACTGGCTCTGTTGTTGGTTGTATTCGTCGAGTAGGGACGTTCGGGTGAGTGTAATGAACTAGATTCAGGGATGGTCCTTATCGTCGATTCTCTGGGAGTATCGGCTTTACGCAGAGCCAAAACCTCGGTTTATGGATCAGCAATTTATCGAACTTTTTGACATTAATCAGATTAACCCAGATCATCGCTATTTGCCTGACTGGCCAGGCATTTCGGATTAGTTGTACTATGATCAGTTTATTGTTTTTGTTCCAAACATGACAAGAATATTGTATCTTCTTAAGACACTCTGTCAAGGCTTCAACCAATTCAGTAATCACTTTGTAGTCATCTAGATCATTTGGGATGTACTTTTTGATCCTCTTCAACATTCTATCATCTCACTCAATCATACCAAGCATACGATATTGAAGTGGTTATAGATGGAGAACTGACTCTTCCAGAAGAAGGGTGTGAATCAAGCCAACTCACCAAATGATCTGGAAGATAATCAAAGAGACGAATTCGTTTATTCTGATTAGTCCATTGAATAGACTCCTGAACAAAAGCTTGTACCGTAGAAGTTAGTTCATAGATACAATCCTTCTTCTCCTCTTCATTGAGTTCCTGAACAGAACTACGACAGAATCGATCTCCTTTATCATCCTTTCCAGCTAGGAAATGTTGACATCCTCGCAACACACTGAAGAAGGCTGCAGACATTCCAAAGGCCTGATATGCCTGTTGCCCGGCTTCCAAATTCATATTCAAACAAAGCTTCACAAACTTGGTACGCTGGTGACGAGTCTGCTCATCAATTGGAGTTGTTACATAATCAGGAATTGAAGGAATAACATAAGATTTCTATCCATAAAGAGAAAAGAGAATAATTACCCAATCAGGATACAGATAGATAAGTGGCGGAATTAGAACAGTTTTTGATATATGAAGTTGGGCAGAAATGCCTGCAATTATTACAATGTGTTCGGCTTCCTCGACTGATTGGACTTGGGACTCTGTCAGTGGGGTTCCATACTCCTGAGCAATGGACACATAACAGCCTTGAGTAATAGGAAAAGGATAATCCTCCAACTGAACGGAGGTCGATACATCCTCAGCAGGAATGGGAAGTGAATCCGTACCTTGAAGAATCAGTTCAAGGAGTCTATATGAGAGAACGTGATCACACTTACTTCTGTGTATTGGTCACAAACTGAATGAATGAAGGTATCTCAGCTACTTGACGAGTCTCCGAAGCAATTGCCTCAGAAGCATATGATGCCACTCTATCACTCAAATATCAATCACAAGAAGACATTCGCCAACAGAAACGAGCAAAGGCATAGCGCCGCGAAGAAGGAAGTAACCCTAGCACTCGCAAAATATAATTGAAATCAGAACCATCCAATCGATTGAGCTTGTTGACAATAATTTGGACGAAAATGGTGTAAAATAAAGACACAGGGAGATAGATACTGAGTAACGAGATATAATTGGAGTGAGGATGCAGAGAAATTTCCTGCAAATTTCTCCAGTTATCTAAATCAATGGAACTAGATATCAAAGTTAAAATAATACACGAACAAATGTTCATTATCGAAACGAATGTATTCCACGGGAATATTGAGATAAGCAAGATAATACTGAACTGTGTTTTCTGTCACATTATGGATTGTGATACGTGAACTACTGTTCAGTCTCATATTCATTCTTACTTGACAGCCATAGAGAGTACTGTTACAGCACGTACTTGACGAATCAGAGATAAGGCAGTTTCATTCTCATTGATGTCTGCTTGGAGAAGTTGACAAAGCAATAAGGCATGACCTGGAGATGCCAAACCTTTCACAGTAGTGATGATTAATTCTTAAATTCATCTCTGTCTCTATTCTTACCCCTTTCAGATTCCTTCAAGGACCCTTCAGTAAGAGTGGAGACAAGACGTGTCATTGAAGACAGAAATTCCTTGAAAAAGTTGTCTTCCACATCTAGGGAAGACTAGTTCCAAAAGAATACTCTGAATAGGAAGTTGAATGATCCATTGAATGAGAAATGGAATGAATGAACCTTCTGAAGAAGTGGGATCTCCAAATTGTTTGAAAAACTTACAAAAGAGACTCTCATTCTCAAATAAGGAGTCCAGAAGCAAGGTGTTCAGAATAGCACGGGATGCTCGTGACAGAGAAGAAACAGGTCGAATTCGATATGGGAATGACTAATTTTATACCAAATGAAATGATTACTGGTTGAATACACTGAACCCATTGAGCCAAATCACGATACGAATATTCACTTGATGATTCTGTTGAAGGAGACAAAACGAATTGATCTTCAAAAGCCTTCTGCCAACGAGGAATCTCCTCCTCATGAAGTATATGATCCTCTCTTGAATAGGGTTGAGGTGATCGATTCTTCTGCTGATCAAGAAGAACGTAATACCATGAGATTACTGTTGTATAGTAGTCTAATTGTCGTAATACGTCTAAGAATCATCTTATCAGGCATTCATTACCTTCATTGGAATCTGTCAGCTCTACATCCTTTGTCTCCAGTTCTTGTTCTCCAACATTAAATTGACAGGCTGTAGCCAACTGGTGAATCTGATGAACACACATCTCCACAAGTGCTGTGTAGGAGTGTGTTAAGTCGATCCCACAATCAAAACAGTCTTCAAGGAGACGTACATACATACGAGGATCGTGAATGTGACGAATCTCATCACGGATCAAATCTTGAGATTAGTTAGAAAAGCCATTTATACTCATGATTTCTGTACACTGTTGAGACTGTGTTGCAACCAACACACTCTTCTTCAAGAGTCGGATCACAGAGTTCTTATGAATCAAATCATGTTGTTGAATAAGTTCTTTGTCATTCTGAATGGAATCCAAGGTACAGGTGAATTGGATTCGATCACACTTCGTCCTTACAATTCCATCTGGTTCCTTGATATCATAAACAATGAATTCCCCAAGTGAACAGGAGACACAATGGCAGCTAAATAAGACTGATTGATCACATACATACGGATACGGGAAATGTCTGTTAAAAACACGAGAGAAAGAAGGAATACGATAACCCTCAAGAAAGCAACGATTCTCACTAAAGAGAAGAAGAATTGGTATATCTAGAATCCGAGACTGATATGTTAGAAGTGAATGTGTCCATAGACACTGGACATCACGATAACTACAATAAATCTATTGTCTCTAAGATACCCTTTCCACATATGAAGAATCAGATTTGAATGGAGATCCAAACACATCACTCGACTCAGAGAATCACTAATTACAGCATACTGTCCCGAAGGACTCAGCCACACATTCATTGCATCTCGCTTGGAATCGACCACTTCAAATTGCTTATACACGGTATGACTGCGAGGGATTGGAGTCTCCGGTTCTGGTTCCTTTTTACCCCAACCCCATCTAGCATTCATAGTACTTTGAATTCCTACCCAGCTAAGTTACGAACAGCCCCATAAATCGACTTTGCCATGCTCACAGCAATGGCTCCAACCGATAATCCAGAGGAATCACGAGATATCTGATAGGTACAGAGAAGAGGTTGAGAACCAATTGCTAATACCTCAAATGAAGTAGGTTCTGGAACAGAAGGAGAATCCGGAGTTGAAGTAGATGTCTCTGATGTCTCTGAGGAAGTTATTTTGATTCGATTGGTAGGAGTTGCGATAACAGAGAGACTGATCTGTTGAATCATCTTTTGACCAGAGAGTTTGTAGCGCTGTTGTGGTATGGATCCGCATTCTACACTCTGGAGATTCTGTAGATCAGTACACTCCATATAGGCATGAATATTGGAATCAACGGAGTATTGAAGAGCAGTGTGCGGAATCTTTACGAGAATGGAATCATCTGAGAGAAACCAATAGAACTAGACTTGATGAGATATGAAATAGATACCTGTTGAAAAGAGAGGATCTGAATAATAGGACCCATGACCATATCCGAAAAGAAAATGACCCGGTTGAGTGTGCAGTCAAGACTATGGATCAGAACTATGTAACACCTCAACATGTAGATGTTTCCCAAAACAGTCCCCAAAAGAAGTCTCCCTGAATCAATAAATATCAAGGAAGTAATAGTTTCATCTGTTCGTTGACACAACCCTGATTGAAAGCAAATCTATAATCATAAATTTGAAACAGTTTTAACGGTATTATCCATATCGATCAGAATAAGAACATTCTTATTTGCAACAGCAATCAATGAATCAACAGGATTCACAGCGCTAATTGTATCCTTGTCATATATCCATATTTGATTTGACTATGTCATCACAACTGAACATATTTCATACGATATCCTGAAGATTCTCATGGAGTGAACTCCTTTCTTTCAAGATAGAGTTCAGTTCTGCCTTTACCGTGGTATAATCGAAGGAATGGTAAGACTTAAACTGGATATCCATGCGTAATAAACAGTGAAACAATAAAGAGATAGAAAACCGTGGGTCCTCCAATCCCTTGATAATCAAAGATATTGTATCATTGCACCGATAATGCGAAAAAGCATTCTCTCGTAAGGTTTACTGAGTTGCATTGATGAGAATATGGGGAATCAAACCTCATCAATCGCAACTACCACAAGAGTTCCAAGTTTTCAATTAGCAACGATGAAAGTGAAACGTTGATCCACTCCATTATTTCGTAGTCTTTACAGAATATTGAATCGATGGAGGAATCTGAGAGTACTTTCTTGTGAGTCGCCTTCATTGTAGAGGAAACGGTGTTCACAGTGTTTCGGGTGAAAAATGTGGAAGATTCAGAAATCTCTCTGGATCCGATTCACGATGTCAAGACGAAGGAGTATAATATGGCTTTTCAAATCGCCTATTCCACAAAGAAAGAAAAGGTACCGTCTGGCCTTTTGTTTTTCACCATAGAACACGAGGGAGAATCAGGACAATGAAGATGAGATCTTTATCAAGGAAACGTCGTCTGCAGATGATGCAGTATTTATTGCTTCAGTGTATGAGAGAATCAGAAAGGTGATGAGTAGACTAGATGGCCACCAAGGTCGGGATGCCGCAGAATATGTTTGTGACACGATGTTTGATCGGATTGCTGGAACTCTTCTTACGAATCCTGAAGATATTCAAACGGAGATCAAAACTGTTTTTCAAGATGTAGATAAGGAGTATTGTGAAGAGAAGGCCATTCAATTACGGGAAATCCTGTTTCCGAAGAAGAAATGTTGTTTCCCTTCAAGAAAGAACATGATCGAACCTCGTCAGCGTAACCTTGGCTGTGGATGTGTCCTTACTCTCCTTTGTATTCATAACAATCAACTCATTTTAGCTGGTCTGGGAGATTGTGGGATTGTGTTTAGTTCTAATGGGCATGCTTGCTATTCGCTTCTTCGACACAATCCCAATGTTGGCTTCGAGTATCAGCGTATTTGTGTAAGTTCGATTGAATAGTGTCAGAGATAGTCTGCTGGAGGTCGCGTGATTAACAATCGTGTTGAAGATATGCTAGGCGTTTCGAGATCAATTGGTGATATTTGGTTCAAAAAGTCATATCGAGATCCGAAGTAAGAAGAAATGGAATTGTAATGATTAGATTACTATTGTCTCCTGATCAAGATATCGTCATAGCAGAACCTGAAGTGGAGATATATCCACTGTCAAAAGGTATGGGGTAGTCTTCAAATGCGATGTAGATTTGGAATTCTGTATTATTGCTACGGATGGCTTATTTTCAATTATTTCGTTTCAAATGGCTATTAATATAGTGAAAGAGTGTTTATCCCACGGGAAAACTGGAGAAGATGCATGTGATGAATTAGTCCGAAGAGCTCGTTTGTAGTGAATTATAATGAAGATGATGGATAGAAGAACCATGGATGATATTTCAGTGATTATTCTCTTCTTTCATGTTCATAAACCAAGTAATACTGAGGAAGTATGAAAGAAGTCTATCTAATGTGTTTTCTGTGTATATTTAGTTGTATCTTGTTCCTGAAGAACAAACAGTCCGATTCTTTGTTTTAACTAAATGTTCTTTACTCTGAAGAGTTCTCAGCAGGAGAACTGATAGTAGGTACCTCAGATTCAGGGAGAGGCTCTTCAGGAACTGGAGACTCATCAACAACTTCAGTCTCTGGAGTACTTTCCGTGGCTTCTTTGGTAGCTTCTTCAGACTCAGCATCCCTCTGTGGCTGTGAGAGATTGCCATAATACTCAGGATGAGCATCAACACAATCCTTGAGTATCATTGTGATCTCTCCACAATTCTTAATGAAAGAGTCAGCATCTGATTGATTCTAAATTTCATTCCTCAAGTTCATGCTCACAGCCAGAATACACTTCTGCCACAACTCGAAGGGTTTGAAACAAGGTCCAGACTTCATAAATACACACCAGCTACACTCTCGATCATTCTTTGCTTCAGTACACCTTCTATTAACGTGTAATCACAATCCTACTCATATTTCTCACAATCCATTCCACGGCCTGTACACAGCTTTCCTTTCAACACAATTCCTTCGTTTCTTAAATCCTTCACACTCACATGAGTCACAGGATAGGAATAGTATCCTTCCACCTCCACATTCTCAACATTATCCTTTGGAACATATGCATTCATTGACTCCTCAATCAACAGTCCATCCATAACAGCACGATCAACAAGCAGACGACCATACACAGAAGAATAAGCTGAAGTACGATCTTCATCATCACAAGAAAGAACGATATGAGGATAACGATAGCATGATTCGACATTTCCTATATCCAATACCAACTATAATGAAGCCAAATTACAAAGACATACAACCTGGGCATGCTCATCTGAAACCATCGCTATCACTTTCATCTCAACTTCATCTCCCATCACAGGACCATATTCATTAACATCTTCAGGTTTTGGATTGTATGCCAACGTTACCTTTCGCTGAGGTCTAGAAATGAACATTTGTTGTGACAACCCGACTTGTAATTACGAGTAGCAGGGAACTTCGAATCCAGCATAGTAATTTCATCTCCTGAAAGGAAGACAGAAACCTCCTTCACTCCTTCCCACCAAGGATGATACTTCTCTTCCTCAGAAATGGATACCTTTTCTGTTACAGGAATCGCTTCAGTCGTCGTCTCCTCAGATGTGGATATTTCTGAGGTAGTCTCTGTTACTTCAGGTACAGGTTCGGTGACTTCCGGGACAGTCTCCGTTACTTCGACTTTCTCCTCAACTACAGGTACTTCACTAACAGCAACTTCTTCAGAAGGAACCTCCGCAGGAACGACCTCGGGAGTTTCAGTTGGAGGAATCACAGGCATCACGGGTTCTGAAGGAACTAACTCCTTTGCCGCCGTCAACTTTGCCATCTTTTTCGCCTTTCGATTTCTGTAAACGGCTCTGCAACCATAGAAAGTACCAATAGCAACAACAGTGAATCCAGATAGGCCAATTGTCATTCTCTTGCGAACAGAAATATCGTTACTAGTTCTCATTCCACACAGTCAATTGCATACACAAGAGCGAAACCACGCTTATTAACAATCGGACGTGATGCAAAACGATTACATGTTCTGGCTGCAATACTAGCAGTTCTGTACATCGTGTATTTGGAAGAAAAATGAAAAGTGCGTAAATCGGTTCTATTTCCACTGATTGAGAATAGGAACAAGTTCTGGAGTCCAAATATAGGAGAATAGTACTTTCACGGGAATTATGGTCAATGAAGAAACAACAAAAGATCATTTAGAATATCGATGCAATTCGCTTTATTACGTCATTTTTATACATTTGGCACTCTTCAGATCTTTTTCTTCCTCGATCCCAGGAAGAAGGATACACTGGACGGTTGTGCCTGTTCACCAAGACTGGAATTGATTTAAATAAGTGTTCGGAATGATGATATTTGTTAACTGTTGGTAATACCATCCTTATTGACTCATCCTTAATCTGATTCGAATACCTTATATATGATGAAATGGTAGAGTACCCTTACTTTCGATATTCCTTTGAGAAACAACATCGGATAAAGTACTTCTCTCTTGTAGATTCTTGTTTCCTCTCTTTCCACTTACTGATCACACTAGCAAACTCAACTTGTTTATCTGGAGTGGGGATAGCAACCGTTGAACTATCTTGAGAATGAGCTTCTGTTTTACTTGTTTCACTTTTGATCTCCTTCGTTGAAGGAATGGAAATCTCATCTTGTCCTAGATTAGTTCCAATGTTCTCATTTTCACTCTTATCCACCTGACTCTGCTTTACCATGTCGGTACATACGATATTCACATCATCATTGTTCACAACCCCACTACTCTCGTTCTTATTAATGTCCTCATCTCTCCCTCGAATGGTAAGCAGATTCCTTCGCTTCTTCTTCATAATTGTGGAATGGAGGGAAGATGTTCAACAAACAAGTTATGATCTTGTTTCCTTCTCAAACGCATCCATTCCATCCTGAATGGCCTTCTTTTGGATATCTTCCTCCACTAATGTGGGGCCGAAACAACGCTCATATCCAGTCTTCACAACCTCTTCAATCATATTTCGAAGCTCTGTAACATCCATAAGAAGTGCTTTCGACATCGATAACACAAAAGCCAGATTAATGATCACATTGTGGTACTGATACTCAAAGATGACATTTGAACGGATCTCCTCGAGAACATTCTTCACAAACAACTTGATAGTGCTTCCCACCACATCCATCATTGTTGGCTTCAACTCCAGGGGTAAAATACGAATTCGAGACGACATAGCCTTCTCAATGTAACTGAACATTTCACTCTCTTCTGCTGATATTGCTTCTCGTGTTACATGCAGAAGAGTCTCTAATGCTGGTGCACCCAACTCTGTGATGGCATCGACCACAGCATCGTTACAGTCCTGGAAAGCCGTAAACATTAATTGGAGACTATGGATGGTAGAAGAAGCCACAGCGGCCTCGAGATCAGAGGCATTCAGCACATGCTCGATGAAATCATCTGTCATCTGATTGGCACAGAGGACACAGAAGCAACGCAGCATCGCATTGGCAGCATCATTACTCGCTTGAATCAGTCCGGAGATATTCATTCCCAGAGTCAACCGTTCCTACGATTAGACCAGTTGCGAATAACTACCTGATTGATTGATGAATCCTCTGGAGTGTAGTCAACAAGTACCTGCACAGTAGACTTGATCACCGACCGACTAATCATTCGACATCCACTGAACAGACCAAGAGCACAGCGAGCACTGATGTTGAGTTGAGGAAGCTGCTGCACGAGAGCCTCGTTAAGGAATACTGTCTGCTTTCTATTAATCAGACCCTCAGCTCAATATTACTTGCGATCTGTGTCTGCCAGCAACACAGAGTTGTCGGTTCCATACAGTAGAGGATGCGGTGTATTCTGAATCTTCAGAAGCAAACCACTCAGCCATAAGATCGTCTGTTGGATCTGAGTATAGAAGTACTCTGTGAAGAGAGCAAGAGAATCAGGAACAGTCATCTGTAAGAGAGATAAGAGACTATGTAGACGCTCAACAACACGGTGTAACAGCATCTCGGTCTGACTACATACATACTTACCCACTGATTCCACTACTAATCAAGAACCACAGTTGTTCCTACCAGTATCACGTGGTTCTTCCTTCACTTCAGGGGCAGGTGCTGGCTGGGGAGCTACTTCATTCGATTCCTCCAGATTGATTGGTCCTGCACCAGGGACTGGAGCAAGACCTGTTGAAAACAGATCATCCGATGCTGGCTGTATGGTTTCAGTGGCTTCAGCAGGCGGTTGTGCAGCTACAGAAACCGGCTTAGGAGCCATCCACAAAGGTAAGGCTTGAGCCTTGGTATCCGCAGTCTTAATGACTTCAGCCAGCTCTGAACGTACCATATCAAAGGATCCAGCCATCTGAGTCTTCACAGTATTCTTGATAAGTGTCTGCATGACAGGCAGAGTGCCAGTATTCCTGACAATATTATCAACCTTCACCACATGCTGATGTAGAAGGTCTAGAGCACTGCGGATCTCTCCAAATGGAGAGATGGCATCGTCTTCTAAGACATGCTAGGAATGAGACTCTATAACCTTCTTCACCTCATATGAGACATCAGAAGAGATTCGATCAGTAACAGCAGCCAAATACCTTTTCATCAGATCTTGTGTGAAGGCAATGAGAGATGTTTGTGATGACTTGTGTTAAACAGTTCACTATTGCTTACCTCATTCTCTTTGAAAATATCAGTATATGCCACAGAAACATGAATAAGAAGATCAATGAACTCCTTACTATCATACTTGCATCTAATCACATACCTTTTCAATCATTGACATGAACTGAAGCAAAGGATAATCATTTGTAACCCTTTGCTTGGCTCGAACACTCTCTACTTCCTGCTCACTACCACTCAATGCAATAATCTCCTTCTCATCCTCACTCAAAGGTTTCAACTTCTGATACTTCTCAATGATATCATGGAGATGAGAACGATGATAGTTCAAATAGATAGTAAAGAGATCCTCTGTAGGATGGCCCAACTTCATAAGCAAACGGACAAAATCTTCCAACTGAGTCATACGAATATCAGGCTCCTGGATAGCAACAAGCATTTGAGATTTGAGCTTGTTCATAATACTATCAGCTGCTTCTTGAATAGTATTAAAGGACTTAATATGACGGTAATCATTTAACACTAGTGTTGAGGAGGTGTAGTAATCCACAGCCTGATCGTATGCCTCCAACTCAACACAACTAGATATGAACCCAGTTATTGACATTTACCGTTGTAAGCGAGATGGAAGATCGAATAGGAATTGGAGCTTCTTAAGCAGTCGCTTTACACTCACCAATTTGTCCACTTTGGTTCGATTTGCATCAAGATTGCTGCCAACAGTATTGCTCAGTGTCGTCACCACCTGAATCTTCTCAAGAAGACTGGACATTCGAGTTTCCATGTCACCTACATTTTCCTATACTTTAAGACCACTCCCAGGCCGTACCTGAAGCGTTCGAACAGTTTTCGAAGCACTCATAAACCTGCTGTAATTTTCATACACCAGTTTCTGCATGTCCGAATCCAGTTGCTTCGCCTCGGATATAACACGAATGTTCGTCTTAATCAGATCTGGGAGAGACTGCTCTTTAAGGATTTTCTAGACGTAACTCTCAAAGAAGAATGATACAGGAATAAACTTGTCTTTGTCGAACACCTTACTATCCATATCGTAGTAATCATCTTCCTTCACTTCATCTCCGGTATCAGTTCCGTAATAATCCTGGAGCATGGCACGAATGTTATCCATAGCATGATCCTCTTCACCCTCTGACAGTTCGTTTTCTGAAAACGACATGATCGATTAAATGGAGTTAGATACACAGAAAGTATCAATTCTAAGAAGAAATCGGAATAGGTGTTGGACATATTGATAATTAAAGAATCACCGTACGTTTGTTGATGGATACACAATTTCGCGCTTAATACGAATGTATTCCAACAAAGAATGCTTGTTTCAACATAGAATCAAGATGCCTCAGCCGAAGTATCGGCTACTTGGATAGTGGTTTCGGTTGACCTTGAGGGAGGCAAATAGAATGAGAACATATCATGTTTACATAAAGGACAGAGACTATTACGACTAGGTGTGAGAATGAAAAGAGTTGTGTACTGAATCCATTCATCAATGCAATTCTTGTGAAAGACGTGATTACAAGCTAGAAGGCACTAAAACTCACAAATTAAGATGAGTTCTACAACAAGATCAGTAGGGCGTGCTTTAAATTCTTCAATGCATATCGGACAGCAATCATCTTCAGAAAAGTCTTCAAACTCTTTGAGCTAGATTATTATTTTTGCAGTCTATATACCATTTCCCAACTTACTGTGGTATAGCATTCTCTTGTGTCTGCCCTCGAGAGTGATGGAAACACTCTAGAGACCTGGCGCGATCTGAATATAACTTGGAGAGTAAGTGCAAACGGTTGTGGATGTCTGTGACAGGACTGACATACTAATACACAACATTCAGCAAAGAGAGCTATGAGTCCGACTGCAAGAATACCTTGTAATGAAACGCTCTATCGTTCATACTAACGACAATTACAGCGGAAACTGGGTCCATAAAAGTGAATGAAACATGACGATGGGATATAATTTGGGGATATAGAATACATGAATAATACAGCTAAACTATACAAGACAGAGAGTTGAAGATCGGTACTGTTTGATGAAATAGTACCAAAAACTTGCATAATCGATTACCAGTGATTTATGAATAAAGGATACGAGAAAAGAATTGATGCTTACTACTAACGATGAACTATCCCCAATATCAATAGAATAAGTTTTTGAATAGAATAGAATTGTAGAGAGAGAGTAATACACAATACATAATCATATTCACATACCCTCTAATGAGGAATTGGGAAGAGAATATGAAGAACTCATCAGAGGGTAGGATGATCCATTTGTCTCTCGCATTTCATTGTTCTTACTAAATAG
>NW_014569539.1:0-88101 GCF_000743755.1 Blastocystis sp. subtype 4 | reverse complement strand
TCTTTCCTTCCCAAGTTCGACTATGGAAAGTATCCTCAACTCCCTTATGAGGCCATATCTGAAGAAGTGTATAAGGAAATGACTCGGGATCTCAAACCTATCTCCTTCATCGATCGAACTAAGGTAGTGAAGACAGAGAGTGTGAAGACGGAGCAGTCTTCAATGGAAACAGAAGTTTTCCCTGACGCTGTATCCTATTGTAACAATGACGTCTGCGAATTTCATTGATCTTTTAGTTGTGGGTTGCATGTTTGTTGCAAATTGCTATTAGAAGGATCATAAGAATTGCCCGTCACAATCATCTTTGTGACTCCGTCCTTTTTCTCTTTTTCTTTTTTACGGATCTGGAAGATCTCAACCGTTGTATGGACGTGACTGAAGATCAGATTCGCACTGCCAAAGAGATCTTCCCCTCTCTTTTTATTAATTATGGAAGGGTACTTCCTGAGGTTGTTATTGCTCGTTGCATATTTGAAAACAACTTCGATAGTGGCATTGTGAGTCGTTCTCTCGATAGGAAGGTAAAAATGGTGATGGGATAATTACGGTTAGGTATTGATGTTCCAGAAAGGAGAAGGGGGAGCAAATGGAAATGGCACCATCTCCGATTTCTTCGCTTCCAGAGATGGAAGCAAGTCTGGAATGATAACAGAATTTCCGAACGAACCAGCTCGGTTAAGTGTACCGATTGGAAGTACCTGTGAAGCGGAAGCAATAAGTCCGCTTTCTTCATCTCGGCACTCGTTACCTCAGTACTCTTCTCCTCTACGTTCCTCTCCTCCCCAATCCTCCTCTCCGCTCCAATCCTCTTCTCGTCTGCAATCTCCTCCTCCATTGCTTGTTCTATCTGATTCAAGTGATGGACAGGAGCCTATTCGACAATTCAAGATAAATCCGTCAAGTTGGATCACTTCTCAGGCATCACCTCGCCACAACCTTTCAAATGATGGTATCTCTTTGGATAGTGACGATTCGTCGAGTTCCATTTCGATTCAGGATGATGAACCCCTTGTTACCATACGTCCCAACGCAAAACATATCATTCAAAGTCCTCCTGATAGCGTTATTTCTATCGAAGATAGTGAAATCGATGGTCCTAGTCAGACACTCGTTCAACCAGAATCTGTCGCAGATACAGTGTCAATTATAGATTCATCATCTGGATCCGATTCGGACAGTCTGGATCTCAATCAAACATGTATTAGTATTCATTCTTTGTGATGTAGTTTACCCTTCTACGGTGACAAAGGTACCGGATCCACCGGCTTCCACTTGGAAGAGTCGTTTAGAGACATCTGGAGAAGAACCAGATCCTCACCGATTTGGACTCTCGAAAGAGGAATTACAGACACTTGCACACACAAAACTACCGTATTTCAGAACTGTTGAGGAATTGAAGGCAAGTGACTATGACTTCCGTAGGATGTGGAAATGATATTTGACTGGAAGCATTTAATGATCTATTCAAAGTGACAAAACGAACGAAGGATGTAGAGCAACTAGCTACAGAAGCAAAGAAACCGTATGTATTTGAAACCAATCTCTTAGTCTTTAGAAAGCCGAAAACGAAATCCTTTCGTTACTCCAAAAGGAGACGGAAACGATAAATCTGTTACACCTAGAATCTATCTACAATAGAGGGAACTAGTCTACACATATTATTCTTGTCATCATGAGAATCCTCTGAGAGGTGAAATCTTTTAGTAATAGACCTGGTTTTCAATCTGTAGTAATGGTAAGGAAAATATACACGTTCAGCAAGTTCATACCAAAAGTGCATTTGGTGGTTCCATGAGTGTGCGTTACACTGAATTCTATCCAGACCACTGCCCTAGAAGAACAAGCGATAGGATTGGATGAACGAAATGTTACTTCTTGATTAGGAATGAATACTACTGAACATGTTTGTTCATGCAATCATCTTGTTTATTTAGGACCAAATGATTGGGAAACCGAAACTCCCACCTTTCATTGGCAGAACGACTTCCTTAGACCAGTAGATTTGAATTAAAAACGTCTGTGCTCCAGCCTTGAGTTTCATTTTCCTTTTGAAAAGTGGCGTGAGGAGTTTCATTGCTTCCCGGTATTTGTATTTGAATTGTACTAATTGGCATTCATTCTCATTGCATAGTACCTTTTCTGTTTTGTAATCTTGATCCTTATCAATATTATACTAGATGACTGAACAAATGTCAATGTCATTTCTTTTTTTCCTACTAATGGATAGGCAAGAACACAACGTTCCTCCTGAAGATCCTGTTTCTTCTCCTTCAGATCCTCCTAATCCAGTAAAGGAAGAGGTGAAAGCAGAGGAGGAAACTCTTCAGGATCCGGTAAAAGAAGATACTCCAATTCAGGAAGAAACACCTGTACAAGAGATGGTTAAGAAAGAAGAACCAAGTGTAAAGAATGGTTTCGTTTCTTTCGTTTTATAATCCTTAGAAGAACCCATTTCAGCGGAACCTGAAGTTCATCCTCCTAAGAGAGATGTGTCCAGGTATGAAAAGGTAGACGATGGCTCTGACGATGACTATACAAATGACTATTCAGAAGTGACTTCAAAGCGAAGGAGACGCGATACCCGTTCATGTAGAGATTATCTGTAAGTCTGACACGTAGCAAGCACTCAGGAGAATGTGGCGACCCCCATTCTGAAAGGTCAATACTTCATTCAAGATACAGTTTGTACTTGGGAAGGAAAGGTAGAAGTGATGGAGAGAAACAACAGATAGTGGGGAATGGGAACAAATGGCATTATTAATGGAATTACCAGCGAATTCAAGTATACCATGCAATTACCTGCAGGAGGTCCTACACCGTCAGGTCCACAATCTGGAGAATATAATGGATTCTTTTGGATGAAGGTAACTCCTCCGAAGCGTGTAGTTGAGAATGATTTGGTATTGCAGTTTACTCAGGATGGGTCAATGTATCAGGTGTACGGCAGTGGAGAAAACCGTTTGGGAGCTTTCTCGTTGAATGGTACATACAACCCTGAGACGATGGACATGATCTGTACCAAGATGTGAGAATGATTGTGACATGTTAACGTAGATACAAACCAGTCGCATCGGTGGGTCGCTCCACACGTCAACGTTCTGGTGAATACGACATGCCTGAGCGAGAATACCGAACTACACCTCGCCAAGCTACACCATCATTCTTGCGTGAGAGTGTGAATGTGCCACCTGGTCTGAATGAGGACATGAGAATGTGCTACAAGTCGTTAAAACGGTTGATGGTGAGATCTGAGGTTACTATTCACATGCAGAACCACAAATGGTCCTCGCCCTTCTTGCAACCCGTGGATCCTGTTGCTCTTGGAATTCCTGACTATTTCGACATTATCAAGAATCCAATGGACTTCAGCACAATTCAAAAGAACATCGAGAATCACGTATTAGAAAACCGAGAGGATTTTGCTGCAGCTGTGCGTTTGGTATTCTCAAATGCCTTCTTGTACAACAAGCCACAGGATGACGTGTTGGAGCAGAGGAGTATGCTCATTGTATAGACATGTGATGGCAAAGGCTCTGAGCGATCTCTTTGAGAAGGATTACATGCAAATCACACGTCGTATCTTCGAGTCTGAGCCAGAACCTCCATCGCCTGTTTATACGAACAAGGTCCCAAAGCATGTGAGTGCTCCTCGTAGCCGTATGAGCAAGGTGAAGAACAAGAACCAAAAGTCAGCTAAAGGCAAGCGACCTGCTCCAATGGCGCGTCGTGATGGAGGGATGGAAGATCGATATGCTATGATGGTGAACAAAGTGCAGATGCTAACAAACAAGGTGAAGCTGATGGAAGAGCAATTGAAGGGAATGCGCGATGAGGATGACGAACCTATGCAAGAGGCTGAGAATGTGCGGCCGATGACAGTTGAAGAGAAGAAGGCGCTAAGTATCGAGATCAATGAGCTGACAGGAGAGAATTTGAGGCAGATTCTGAACATCATTGAGGCATCACGTCCTCTCCATCGTGAGGGACAAGAGATTGAGATTGATCTGGATACGCTGCCAAACGAGACCCTGCGGAAACTGCAGGATTTTGTGAAGCAGTGCGGGATGAGCGAGAGTCTGAACACTCATAAAGGTCATGGCGGATTCGGTAATGATCCCAGCAAGCTAATTGACAGCACAGATCCTTTCGACGCTTTCAATTCCGACTCTGGTAGAGATGACGAGGTTGCATAAGGTGTAGAGAACTCTGTGAACCATGACTTTTTTTAAATGTAGCTGTTTTCTTTTATGGTGATGTGTTTGTTTCAATTTCTGTTTGCCGCGCAGTTTTGCGCCATGTTTGACTTGTCAAAGAAGTGGTATCCAACTTCATACTCTCCCTCTACGAAGTGTAAACGGAAGGTAGAATGACTGAAGAAGTATTGCAAGACAATGGAACCTACTGATTCCTAGATCGTGATTAACGATGTTACTTTTGCTGAAAACTGCAGTAATCTGATGAAGATGTGGAAAGTAAGTGGGTTTAGTCCCAAACTGATCCTTCTAGGCGAATCGTCAAGCCTGGAATAATGCTGACGTTCTCTGCTTCATCCAAGGTCAGATTAATGCAGATGTGCTTTCCTATAGTAAATCTAACACAATTCAAGTACGAAATTCCTACTATTTATGAATCTAGTTGTATCTTCTGGGAATTGAGTTTTCTGAAACTGCTATCGTGATTACAAGTAATGTAGTTTACTTAATCACAAGTGAAAGCAAAGGTTGTGAATTCGTGTTCATTCTCACATGTAGCTAAGAATTACTTGATTCCAATGGTCGAAAAAGTGAAATCAAAACATAGTATGGATTGCGAAGTGAAAGTGTTGACTCGAAAGAAGAACAATCCCAACGAAGCTGTATACGAAGAACTGAACACATCGATTCGTGCTTCGTTCAGTGGAGTGCTTGTTCTCTTGCTATCTAACCTGTAGAAACAATTAGGTCTGTTCTTGAAGGAGAAGGAGGGATTGGTTGGCAAATTCGTAACAGAATTCTTCAATGGAATTAAACCATTCGCTCTCGAGGAAGTCGACATTGCACCTGCTGTCGGAAGTGTATTCGCAGTAAAGAATGAGGAAGAGAAAGAACGTGTTCGAAGAGCAGGAAACACATGTCGTCGGCTTATGAAGAGTGTTTTTGTTCCAGAAATGGAGGCGATTTTACGAAGTAGTCGAAAAGTGAAACACAGCAAAATAGCTGAGAAAGTAGGAATTCCAGAAGATGTTCATTGTAGTTGGAAACAGCTCTCAGTACACCTGAGACATTTGGAATCAAATATTCGCCTCTTCTCCTTGACATTTGTCATCAGCCAATCATTCAATCTGGTGGTATCTACAGTCTGAAGCCATCTGCTGACAGTGATGATCACCCTCTCAGTCAGGATATCATTTTATGCTCAGTTGGCGTGCGCTACGACAACTATTGTGCGGCTCTCGCTCGTACTTTCCTGATCAACCCTTCGTTGCTCCAGCAGAAGTGTTACTCGGCTTTGGCTGAGATTGAGCTTGCCGTGATCAAATGGCTGACCCCTGGAGCCGTGCTCGGTGATGTGTATGATCGAGCTGTCGCACTGCTGACAGAGAAGGCTGCCTATCTGGTCCCTCATTTCACCAAGGAGTGCGGAACAGGAATTGGATTGGAATTCCGAGAGTCGTCGTTGCGTATCAAAGCAGGAAATCCAGAGATTGTCAAAGCAGGAATGTGTTTCAATGTGCGTCTGGGTGTGGAGGGTGTAGCTAACAAAGTGAAGGAGACAGAAGTTAATGTGAATGAATTGTCCACATTCAGCATGTTACTAAGTGATACGGTGATTGTGGGTGAAGCCACAGAGGCAGATTCAGGCTTTGCAGCTACGACAAGCAATCATGTTGTAACGCCTTTTAGCACGGAGTGGTCAAATGTGTCATTTGATATGGCTGATGCAGTGGAGGATGAGGAAGATGATGAAGCAAATGCAATCAAAGCTCTAACAGAGTCAGGTCGTCGTGTAACCCGGGGAATGATTCGAGCAGAACAGCTGGCCCAACAATTGGAAGCAGAAGAGTCAACCATCAGTCTTCGGAACAAGCACCAACGTAAACTATTTGAAGAGTTGATTGCACGAAAGGAGAAGCAGGAATCAGGAGGAATGGTACATGAAGAGAAAGCTGTTGAAGTGGAAGACATTCGTGCATTCCCTTCATCAGCACAGTACCCTGCAGAACTGCGTCGTGATCAAATCTTTGCCGATACTGAACACGAGGTGTTGTTCCTTCCTATTCATGGTATGCCGGTTCCGTTTAGTGTGCATACAATCAAGTCTGTGTCAATGAATGAAGAGGGTGGTTACGGATACTTCCGAGTAAACTTTCATACTCCACAGACGAAGACTGCTAAGGATGTGGATGCAATCATGTTGAAAGCACTGGAACAGTATCCAGCAGCGACTTACATCAAAAGTCTAACATTAAGAAGTCGTGATCAAACAAATATGAGCGTACAAGTGAAGAGAATCAAAAATATGATGAAGCAGAGACGCCAACAGGACCGGTTCAAAGCCGATACTGCGAATATTGTAGAACAAGGTCAATTGGAATTACTGAAGGGAGTTAGACCTCCGTATTTATCAGAGATTGATATGAGACCTGCTTTGGGAAAAGTTAAGGGACGATTAGAAGCACATGTTAATGGATTCAGGTATACAACACGAAGGGCAGAAATCGTGGATATTTTGTACAGCAACATTAAACATGCTGTTTTTCAACCATGTGATCAAACTCGTTTTGTATTGTTACATTTCCATCTTCACAATCCAATTATGATTGGTCGTAAGAAATGTAAGGACGTCCAATTCTTCACGGAGGTGATTGATGCATCTCGCAATCTCAAAGGAATGACAACTAATGCTTATGATCCTGAAGAGATTCAAGAGGAGCAACGAGAGCGAGAAACAAAGCGTCGTTTGAATGAAGCATTCAGACGTTTCACGCAACAGTGTGATAAGATTGAGTTTGATATGCCTTATCTGCGCTCGGCCTTCCAGGGTCGTCCATTCAAAGAGATGGTAATGCTATATCCTTGTCGTGATTGTCTGATCAATGTTACAGAGCAGCCTTGTTTTGTGATTACATTGGATGAGATTGAGCATGTTCATTTCCAGCGTGTTTCATTTGGAACAACTACTGTGGATATGATTATCATATTCCGAGACTACAAACGACCTGTGGTGGAAATTGATGCTGTGAAAACAACAGATCTAGAGAAGGTGAAGGAATGGCTGGATTCAATCAACATTGTAAGAGAGAAAGGAAAGAGTGATGTGTAGACATTTACAGAATCATTGAAATGTTACAATTGGACTGTAATGATGGAGATTGCTCGTGATAATGAATTCTTCTGGCTGGATTATGATGAGGATAAGGATAAGAAGCCTGTTGGATGGCTGATTCTGGGAGATGAATATAATGAAGAACAGAAGACGGAGGAACAGGTCAGTGATTTCTCGGAAGAATTGAATCCTTCGGATTTGGAGGAGGATGACGATGAAGAAGATGAAGATATGGATATTGACGAGAATGAGGATGAAGATGAAGAGATGCAGGATGAAGATTATGATGATGATGATGTGATTGACCTTCATGATATGTAAGAGATGTTTGTTCAAAACGGCATTTCGGTACAAGTGGGAGAATCCAGAATCATAGCTGTTTGATAATAATAACAGGATGAGTTCATCGGATATGAATGCATTGATTGTTTGAACTGGAAGAATATATTGTTGTGTAGATGACCCAGGAGGAGAAGGAGTCCTTCATTCGCTTCAATACACTCCTTGGAGAGATCAAAGATATCGATGCATCGATGGAACAAGTAAAAGTAAACAACTATGACTCTGATGACAGACTAGAAGCAAATTCAACTTATGGATGATGCAAATGAAGAAAGTATGCTTGCTGACGATGAAGAGGGAAATCTTCTGTACCTTGTTGTTGATGTCGTAATTACAAGCTAGATTAAGTTTGGGAAGTGTCTTTGTGAGTATGGATTATACTTCCATCGAAGAGCACCTCACACAGCTGAGAGAGAAGGGAGAAGAAGAATTGAACAAACTAAAGGAAGAAAAGGCAACCATGCAGAAGGAACTGGATGTGAAATTAGAACGTGAAATTCATGATGTAGACGATCAAAGCAAAGTTGTACGCTCGTTTCGGAGATCTTGTTGTTCTGGGTTAACTGTACATTTCGTTGTTTGTTCATTCATTCTTTTTTTCTGTGATTCCGTCAATGTCGACTCCACTGTCGATATCAAGGATTTCGGAGGCAACAGCAATCACAGATCCCATTATCTTCACCGAGTTTTGTATTTCTCAACTAAAGCAAGTGGAACGGATAGTCATTGAAGAGAAGGTTCATGTGCCCTTTGACTCAATATTATTCCATGAATATGTGATTCTTGATTTCCGACAAGAGCGAATGACGATTTCTTTATCAGATCGTCTTCTAGAAGCTTTATTTCTTTTTCTTCAAAAGTGTATTCCGCTTTATGCAACTGAGATCGCAAACAATGTAAACAACTGTTTCTATCGTGCTTTTCATGCGTAATTCTGTTGCTAGATTGTTATAGAATAGATGTGTGATGTACTTAGACAACAATAAGAAATTGCGTGGTCCAGAGAAGCTTTCGGAGAATACTACACTTGCAATATTGAATAGTATAAACGCTCTATTAGAGTGTGTTGATAAGGAAACAATGCATTCCTTCCTATATGACATTCAAACACCTTATGAAGAGAGCCAGTCAAATCGTTTTCTGCAAAATCCATTCCTCCCTCAACTGAAGAATACTCCTGCGAAACAGTTTCTTGAAAGTGAGAGATCCGATGCTTATTTCGTGATTCTACTGTATCATCTCAACGAGTTAATTGAAAATTCGTCGCATCAAATCACATTAGCTTCCATTGTGTGTCTAGAGTCATTACTTCTCACCTCTGGAGCTAATCATCTGTTACCAATTCTTCCTTCCCTCTTATCTTCCCTTGCTGTTACTCTCCGATCCAACTCATTTCTTTCATGGAGAGAGAAAGCATTGATGACGTTTCTATTTGCACATGCTCTGCATGTGGTTGTGATTCCTGTTCAGACACAACAACCAGCTCTCCCTGATCTAGTTGCTGATTGGCTAAAACAGATTCATGAAACTCCTCATGTTGAAACTCCTGTCTCTCCAACTTCTTTACAGAAACGCCCAAATGAATCACAAGCATCCTTTCAAGGTCGTCGAGTTACCGCAGAATTGAGAGAGAAAGTACCGCCTCTCCTGACACTTGTACTACAGAGTGTAGCGAGTGAGACCCATCTTACTCTACGTTTGTTGGTAGATCAGGCTCTCTTTCTCCTGTTGCGGCCAGCTCTCACTGCCTTTCCTTCATCAGTTCTCTCTCTTCTAGATGCTCTGGTAGTTGATGTGACGGATGATAGCGAGGTGTTGCAGTCAGTATCACAATTACTGATGCGACAAGCGATAGCCAACACACTAGAAGACTCGACTCAGAGTTCCTCTCTCCTCAACCATGTACACGAGTGCATGATGCAGCTATCAAGCGAGGTACGAATGAAGAATGAAATGTCTGCTCGGCATGCAGTACGATGTGTTTTGGGTTACTGTCGACTTCTCGAGAATCATCTTTCAGAAGTGATTTGTAGTCAGAACCTGTTAGAAGAAGCTGAACTGTCACTGTACGAGCAAATGAAGCAGATACTTCAAATCAAAGCGATATCCAGCATGAACATGAGATCATCAACTTTATTTCACATCACATTTGACTATCTGAATGATCAAACTGCATCCTTTGTATTTCAATGGGTTTCTACGGTGTGGAACTATGTTCCTGTGAGTGATGAATTGATGTTAGCATTGTTGAATGATTGCTCTCGTGGGAACTGTGAAGCAGCGTGGCTGGCACAATTCATTGTGCCAGAACAGAATCAATCCGAATTCATTGCTATGTCATTAGATGCAATTCGTTTGGCACAACGACATATTCAACCAAACACAGAGATCCTCTTGCTCTCCACAACCCGTTTAGCCATTCGTTCTTCTCAACTCTCGGAATATCTTCCATCTCTCCTCTCACTTCTCTTTGCCTTCCGTTCTCATTCAAAGTACAAAGGTCTTATTCAAACTGCACTCTGGGACCTCGCTCATGCTCTGTCCTACGATTCACTCATTGCATTAGCACACACTCATGCAGACTATTTACTGGATTCTGCTCTCCTACAACTGAGACTAATTGATGCACTCTCTCCAGAGGATGTGACAATCCATCTGAATCTACTTACTGATCTCTGGAAAGACTTAGGGAAGAGTGATACAGCAAAATTGGACTCATTAGCTGCCCATCGGCGAGATTGTATCAATGAGTTATGTATGTTGGTGCAACGACGGTGTGTGGAAGCAGTACAGCCCCTATTGCCAATTGTGTGTATTTTAGTGCGATTGTGTAAAGAGAAACAGAAGAAAGAGGAGAAGAAAGAATCAGATAAAGTGGGAATTCCCGCAATTATCGATAAGTATATAACAGAGAAACTCCTTCGCCTTCCATCGATCGAGCCAAGGAGTGTTGGGACTGAGGTTATGGAGAATGATGAGGACAAAGAGAAGCCAGTCGTACTGGAGGAGGAGGAGGCTGGTGACATTCCTGAGTTCACTCAATTAAAGTCCATTATATCAACAGTTCAGTATTGTCTGCGTGTTTCTGGACTTCAGACACCACGTACGGTGTTGGATATTCTCAGTCAGATCACTCAGTTGGGGGAAGAATCAGTTCGTCTCCTCCTTCCCACACTTCCGCTACTCTCCACACTGTTGCAGCATCCTCAATCTCGACTCTTTACTGATTCTGTGGAACTGGCCATCCAAATTGCCTCGTTGGACCCACGACTTACAGCCACACGTCTACTGGAACTATGGCCACTGGTACGAGAAGGTCTGAATGGATGTTTGCTGGCACGAGAGGGAGATTTCTCGGTGATTCGCAGTGAAGCTCAGGGAGTGGATGTGGAGATGCGTCTGCTGCACAGTTTGTGTGAGGGATATGGTGATGGAACATTGTTAGCTGACTGTTGTAGTGATGTGCTAGCATTTATGGATCAACGGTGGACACTAGAGGATCTACCGAGAGATGCACGACGATTCATCACACTTGCATATCAGTTTAATCTTGATGAAGTGACTCTGTATCTGGAATCCCGTGGAGAGAAGTATCATCACTCTCATTCTACTCGCTGGTGTCAACGCTTCCAGCCTTCTCTAATCAAACCTTCCTATCCAGAGAATTCATCACGAGGTGTGGTAGTAAGAGTGATCGATCAGTACTTGAACTAATCCTTGTTTGTTGAACAAACAGTACAAAAGACAAAGACTCAATAGAAAATATGTGGAATCACTTCCTGCGCCAAATTACTAATACTTCGATTCTCTGGAAGGAGTGAAGTTAATGATAATGAAGTATTCACACGCTTCATTGACACCATTCCATCCTTCAGTACACGCTTCTGCTCAAACATTTCTTTTGAACCAAACAGCTCCGGACCCTTCTTCTCTATCATTGCGTTCAAATCAGTTTTCAGTTGCTCCCTCTGTCTCAACAGGAACATGTCCAATTTGGAATTCATCTGCGACCACAATCCAAAACGGAGTTCTGACAACAGATACGTGCAATAATCGCCCAGGAAAATGGTTAAATAGAACAACCAAGGCAGAATATTGGCTACACCAAGATAATCAAGGAATGTTACGTGGAATCCAATTGCATGACAACAAAGCAGAAGAATCGCAGGTTCAACAAGAATACAAATGATAAAACACACAGCTGCCGATACAACCTTACCCGTTGCCAAAACATCCATCGCACTAATCTTTACCGTACTTTTTCTTAGTGCATTGCGACGATATTGAGAAGAGTAGATGGATACAACGATAAGACCTGGGAGTGAGAGAATCAGACCTGGGATGCAAAGAGTTCCACAGACAATGAATTTTATCGTGGTGAAAATGAGATTTCCAAAAGAACGACGTGGAACTGCCATCCCCTTGGAGATGTTGAAATCAGTCTGATGTGTACAAGATAACAGATCCTGGTAATCTGTAACACGTTTACGTACTTCCTTCACTTCTTTGTCATTTTCAAAGAATTTGCATGCATTCACCAGATTGCGGTTCAATTTCAATTTCTGTTCTGTTGTCAAAAATACGTCTTTTCCTGTCAGAATATGACGTGCCGTATTTACACAGTTCAGTGTATTCCAATCAGGAGCCATCGTTGTTACCTGATACATACTCGCATTGATTGTTCTCAATAAATCATTCACCGCCGCATGCTTCGCCTCACCTCCTGCTGAATACCGGGATACCAACTCACGCGACACGGGAATTGGTTCACCAACATCAATGAAAGCACGCGCTCTACAGATCATTTCGTTTCTGTAATACTACTGGCGGAACGAATCTCGCTTGAAGTAATTCATTCCTACGGGAATCAGATAGAAATCACTATCAGGATATTCGTTGAGGAATCCAAGAGACATGATCGAAACACCCACTTTAAAGGGAAGAAAGTGGAATGAAGGAACTGACTCTGGTTTCTAATCATGGATATATTCGATTGGTCATGTGAACCGCCCTCTGGGAAGATGGCCACACACTTGTTCTCAGCCAAATGGTCCCACACAGCAGAAAACATCTTGTGATAATCAATATGAGGGAAAAACTATGGGAAAAGGGAATTCCAATTCCAACGTTGGCATCGTAGAAAGAATCTGAATCGATAGTTGTAGGTTTGGACTTCTCCATATCTACCAGAATATCTGTGTCACTCAAAATGTCCTTCACAATGTAATTCCCTGAGTTAATCTAAATGACATCATGAACCTCACTTCTACGACAATCGCTCCAGATACCTTCGTTTGTGTTGTAAATTGTGTGTCCTGACCCTATACCTCACTTTAACCCTTTTCACACACGATCACATGGTCATCCTTCACTGTGACCTTTCCCTTCAAAACCACCTTCACATCCTGATGACGCTCCACTGGAATGATCGAGGCCATCAGCTTCATGAAGAAACCCACAACCTTATACTTGCGAAAACTGGAAGCTGCTCCGATGTAGTAAATTTTCCGATTTAAATGAGTCGAAATCACCATTGCATCAACAAACTGGTTAGCATGAGGAGCACATACCAGCATCACTGGTTTATCTTTTGGGATACGTTCTGAATGAGATACAGTAATCTCTAAACATTACAGTGAAACAATTTCCATATCTCGGAAAAACGTCTTTACTAGAATCCAATAGAGAAGACGCAAAAGCCTGTCCATAATGGTTTCTCCAGTTGTAAAATATACAAAAACAAAAACGAGTGTCCATCCGAGAGCAACTATGATATCACACCCACTTTGTACATCAACTTAGTCCCCACGAAATAGCAGCTGGTATCATCTAGAAAAGAATGACTAAAATGGATAAGAGAAATGTGAATGATCCCGTCAAGTGATCGGGTTCCGCACACGTCCTTCGAGAATCTGTCCCTAGAAATGATAAGATCCCCGCGATTGTCGTCAGGTAGTCTGTACATTCTAATCAGTAATACTTCAATTACGATGTGAACAAAACTAGAATCGAACTCAGCACTGCGTAATAAGAACAAACAATGATATAACGACTATCCGTTAATTGGACACGTTGGCACATATAATGACGATTTAGACACAGTTTGATTCAGTTCATTCAGTACTTTCGTTAATAAAGTGTACATCTCCAGTGAATCAGGATCAGTTACAGATCCTTTAAGCTTTTCTGTTTGGAGAGATCTAAAAATAAGGAAAGACAAGAAGAAGTACATAGAAGGAGGAATAACAACGACAAAGGCATGAGTTATCACGAAGAACTGTTCAATATTATATCGAAGTTTCTCAACATAGCCAAGTTGGCTGTAACTATGACCTATAAATCTCTCGTCATAGAGAGGCAAAAAGTAAGAATTTCGCACAAGAAGATATCTATGACTCACTCGATTCCATGATTGCTACGGTTCCTGATAATGCTTAGGAAAACAAACGATTTTCGCTACACTTGTTGAACTGGTCCAAACAGAATCAACAAACTATGAATCAGTTGATTTTTCCATTAGAACAGAAGAATGTGATTTGTCGTGGACACTCTGACATCGCTTCTCAGCCATACATTCCATCAGTTCCTTTTCACTTTGAGGAACACTTTGCATTACTCTTTGATTCAACTCCCTTCCCAACCATACCTGTCCAGACAACTCTGAGCAGTACAGTCATCAGATAGATCGAGGAATACAGGAGAAATTATGAATGCGAATTTGTCCTTACTCAACAGTTCTGAGGGAATCGAACGTAATGTGGTGTAGAGATTATCTGAAGGCATGACATTAGCATCCAATACGATATAGTGACTTGTCAGAACCTGGCGAATACAGAGATTCCTAAGGAGGTTGATGGGAACATTGGTACTCTCTGTTCCTTCTGTATAAACTACAATGCGACAATCCTCATTTCTTTGAATCGAAAGGACGTTTTGAACAAGCATTGGACGCTCTGAAGGATGAATCCACACTGACAAACAGATGGGACTAATACCATCAGATGACATAATTTATTCATACCCTTTCCATCGCTGAATGAATTGTGGAAGTAATGGAAAGAGATTGGACCTATCTCTCATGTGTTTCGATTTTGTTACGTCATCACAACGATTGCAGTCACATCATCTTTTGTAGGCACTTTCCCTATTCTAAATCCAACTCACAAAGCCAACATTCACCAGAGAAACTATCTGAAATCCGTTTACCTCCTACAAACAGTTCACAAACACCTTTTTGACACATTCCTTCTCGTTTGGTAATAGGAGATCGTCGCTTGATAGGTATCGTACGTAATTCCATTGTATCTCTCACCCTACCAGAAAAATGACTGCCAATGTCGATTCCTATCAGGTGATCAGATATCTTCTTGGACAGATGTTTCCTCCGTTTGTAGAACAGTCTTGATTCATTTTCTGTAGGCATATTATCCATTTTGTGAGGGGAATACCACATAATCTATACATTATTGAGTTGATTGAACTCAACAGTTTTCCTTCCTTTCTGAATTGAATGAGACACACTATATAATCATAGAGAAATAGCATTTCAACTCAGAAACGAACAAAAATGAAGAGACTAGTGAATGGATAACACATGCCAGTGAGAACAGAAATACAATGTGCAAAAGGATATCCATTCCGTATTGATACTAAAATATACAGATCCAAGTCTCACTAACAAACACTATGATATCATATTACATATCACTCAAATATAAACAGTTCCATCATAATCATAGTCATCTCTATGTTCTCATCTATTCTCATCTTCTCCTACAGCGACTCCGCAATTCTAGTAGCATTATCTCTCTGTGCCTCACTTCGATAAATCTGTTGCTTAGAACAACCTCACAGACTTACAATTGTCTCAATATTTTCTAGAATCTCGTGTACATTTGACACATCCAACACGTAATATTGAGCCTTTGAAGGCTTACTTCCAATAGTACACGTTATCTACAATTAACACAAATTCCCGTGAATACCGTCTCTCGATGACGTGGATCTTCTTTCACATACTCCTGTGCAGCCTCAAACATGGCCTCATCAGTCGTATCATCTCCCATACACAACACCAAATCGACAGGAGACTCAGAAGAATGATTCAGCAGCTCTAATACCTCTCTCACAAACACACCTTTGTTCACATTCCGAGGACGCACCTGCACATAGTCACGGCCCTTCAACACTTCCACATCAAACATTTCCAAAGCAGACTGTAACTGGTCTTCCAGCTCCATGGCTTGCATCTGACCAAAGTCCTACTACTCATTCACCCCTCTCTCTCCTACTGGATCTGCATCCTTGAACTGCCATAATACTGCACTTTCCTTGCTCTCAACAAATGTTCCATTGGTGCTACTGCAGAACCTCTGCATCAGTGCTTGTGAGATCTCTCTCCACTTATCCTCGTGAGTATCTACGAGTCGGTTCCATGTGATTCTACTTCTCATCATTCTCATTCCTCTTACTTCCCTGGCATACGATAGAAGTATCCCTCTTCTGAAGCCAGACCAAGATATGGCACAGACTGTAAACTCAGCTCCATCTCCTCACGACTCCTTCCACTCACAATGAACACCCACGTCTGGTCACATCCACACAACGCTGTAAGAGCTTCTTGGACATTGGATGGAGGTGAACGGAATGATCCTTTCCCTGAAAAAGCTTTCAAACGGTCAATCCCACGATAACTGTCTTGATCCACCAATGTGCCTCCATAGTCCAGAAAAACTGCCCTTTTTCGTGCTTCGATCCATCGATTTCCAACAATACTCGGTGTAAGCAATGTGAAACTAGCAGCCATCTCGACCACACGGTGATAGTAACCAAACCCCAACGAGACTTCCTTCATATCTCTGTTGATGGTAACACTGCTGATGGCAGCCAACATACGAGTAATCCAGTTGCTAGTGGGGTTGTTCATCACATAGGATTCAAGTTTACTGAAACGACCTTCTCGTTCCTCGGCAGACATGAGAAGTGCTTTACGATAAGCAGACCGCACTTCCAGTACTGACCATGGGTTCACATAGAGACAACCACTGAGGACACGAGCAGGTGCTGTGAATTCAGAGAGAATGAGAACACCCTTGGGAAGTGTGTGAGGAGGAAGAAAATGGTGAACACTGATGAACTCCAATGGAAAAGCATTCATTCCCTCACGAATAGGCGTACAAGCCAGGATCTCTCCAACAGACCAGATGGCAGCACGTTGAGAAGCAGAAAGAAAAGGAACAGACTGATAGTAGATCACAGGAGAAGTAACAGAATGTTGAGCATTGATATGAGCAACCATCGATTGAACTTCATCACAAGACAGTTCGTAATCAACACATCCATCAGCGGCTAAACCATACTACTAATCATTCTCATTAGGAATATCCACAATAATGAAGACTATTGTTGATGCTAATGATGGCATACTTTCTAATAACGATGAGATTGCTTGCAATTGTAAGGGCAAGCCTTTTAGTCTCTCTAAATAGCTTACTGTTACTACTGCTCGTCTTCCTGCTATGATATGTAATAAGTGTTCTCGTTCATTCTGATATTCTGCCGTGTTCAGACACTCCTTCATTACGTTTGGTTCAATTCCCATAAATGAACTGCTTGCTATCACTCTTCGTCCATTGTAATCAAAAAACATCTGACCACGAGGACCTGTCTGTAATTGGACACCTAACATTCGGCGTGCCGCATTGGCGAAATGGCGCAAATATTCATACAAATGAAATCCGATGTGATTCACCGTAAGAAGACTATGGAGGAATGAATCTCGCCCTACAAATCATAGATCTAGTGAATGCTAACACGGCAGAATCCTAAATACATCTGATGAGGGGAATGGAGTATGGAAGAAGATTCCGATGTGAGTCGGATATTTGAGTTTTCTCGACAAATAGGATGGAGTAAGCATCAATTGATATCCCTGAATCCAAATAATCTCATTCTCTTTGTGTCTATTCATCATACTAATGAAGCTCCCTCACAATTGTTCAACACATCGTGCAATTGTATCATTGACGATCGAGTAACTATTGAAATAGCGATCCATCAAAGGCCGATTGGCGAAAATGTTATCTTCGGCGAATCTGTCAATCAATTCATCCCACCATTCCAACATATTGACACTGTTATGAAGAACTGGCCATAAGATCTTCTTGCAGAAACCGTGATAGTGGCTGCGTAAAACCTCCTCGTCGAGAAACACGGGAAAACAATTCAATTCTTTAAGTATTTCTTCCACTTGATGGCGTTCCGAGACAGGGACATCAATCCCCAGAGGAATACAGCCAACATAGCGAGCATTACTATTGAAGGAATGAATGTAACTCTTCCAAGTGATTCCCGCCAATAAACGCAATTCATCAAACTCAGCTTCCCATAATCCTTTTGCATTCCGTTTTAGATTAATTGGAAGAAACTAGATGAAATAGATCGATAAAACATACTTGAGAGACTAAAAGAAGAGAATAGTCCGATTCCGGCTTATGCTTAATTTCCACAGCAGAAATCTATAATCAGAAACCTTTTCCTCCAATTACTGATTTGATAGATTTCCTGGAACCAGAGTTCAAAGAGGACGAAGAGATACAGGATAACGATGTGGCCAAAACAGGTTGTACCTTTGTCTCATCGAGTGCATGTATAATATCCATGCTATCTAAAACAGTTATCGACTTCAACCAATCCTGTACCAGTAACAGTAATACTATATCCATCTTTTGAGTCATCTCTCTGAAAATAAATGAAATCACAGATATCGCCTACAATCAACTCCTTGCCACAATACACAAGGACATGGAATTCGAGATTATAACCATTCTCACATCGAATTGGTTCCAAATTATACCAGAGAGGATACCTAAATGTGAAGAAAACAAAAAACACGATGCTTCTCACTAGTTGTGACAAGTTCCAAGCAGTTCTGGTTACTATTCATTCCTAGCTCCTTAATATTTCCACATACACGAATGGATTCTCCAAACCCTAGTTTAGCAGTAATGTGGAAGTTAACTCTGCATATTCAGAGAGCATCCGGAAATCCTACAGGCAACAATCATCTTCACTCATCTTGTTGATTATTTGCCAATTGGTATACATGTATTCATGAGACGTGAAAACGGTTATTCCTGTTTCATAGCGACTTAAGGATTATCTCTCATTCTTCTTCCTATGTCCTTCTCTTTACCTGAAGGTTATTCCAAAAGTGATAATATCATAATGTCTTTCACTTGGATCATTTCGTATCTTAGTTCCATCTGGAGTCTCTTCTGGAGGGTTTTGATCAATCCTATTATATGTTTGGTTACTGGTACTCGTTATAGTGCGTGAATATTATAGGAAAATCCGAAGTTGTACGGATTCTCTGTAGCACTGACTTTTCTTCCAAAATGACGGATCGTATTCGTCAATGTATTATGAATGGAAACGAATTTGAGAATGTTGCATCGTTTTTGAAGGATAAAGTGTAGACAAAGAAGATCTTGTTGAAGCATGAACCATTTGATGTTGACTATGCCTCAAAAGTTTTTACAGCAGAAGCCAAGGTTAATTCATCAGCTTCCTATTATAATGATGAGTTGGCTTTCATATATATGTTAACAGTTAGATTTAGAGCCAAAATATCAAGCTGTTTCCACCAACTTGTAGGAACCAATGTGGCCCTTCAGGTTGTTGATCAATTAGCTGCAGAGGCGTTTGGATAATGGAGATAGTTTATATCCAGATATGATCAAGAGAACCCTGATCATGAAGCACTATTGAATCAATTGTGGACAAATCTCATGCCTGATACAGTATTCTAATAATACAGTCACTTGATAATTAGCCACTTCAAAGTCGATATACTGCCCAATGGGGAGAGATTGGTTTTCAGGGTCGTGACCCAGCTACAGATTTCCGTGGACTAGGTGTCCTGAGTCTGAGCAACCTAGTGTACTATAGTCGCGAACACACTGTCGATGCCATCAATTGTCTCCAGTACACTTGTTCTGTTTCTGTTATTTAGAAACAAGGATGTAACAAAAGGTGGATATCCAATGGCAATTACAGGCATCCAATTATCAGCGTAATTGTGTATCCTGAAGTGAATAGTAGATTAATCAACAAATGGCTTTCAAAACGACTGTTAGATCATGAATTCTACTCGGTTGATGTAGAAGGAACACACATGTCACTGGAAGAGCGTGCTCTTCATTTCTATCAGGAGTTTTTCTGTAATGAAAGGGATGGAAGTTAATGAGAAGGTCGTTTATTCACGAGTTTTGATGCCTTCTATTCGGAGAAACATCCGGAGAACTTGCTGCAGTTCCCAATTATATTGGCAGAATTTGAAGATATGATATTGAAACAAGTACAAGAGAAAGTGTTTTAAGTTGTTTGTTGACAGAATTGGATTAGAATGAGTCAAGCTGCCTTCTCCTTATTATCATCTGGAATTAAATTCAAAGGATTGAAGGAAAGTGAGAAGAACCTCTTCAAAAGAAACAACAGTGATTGCATGGAATGATTCTTGATTGTAGAACATTTGAATACACGAGCATCGATTGAAAAATCCAAGACGGATATTCCTTCGTCAATTGATTTCTTCCATTATGGAAATCAGGAGTACGAGGTACTTTTAACAATCTAACTTTCTTAGGAATGAAGAAAGTTCTGTAAAGAGTCGAAAACGGGAGCGAAAAGGTATTTGCTTGGTCTTGTTGTGTTTTTGCTCATACCTAGAGAGAAAGCTTTCTATTGATAATGAAACGAAAGAAAAGGAGCTTAGAGTATTGAATAGCGAATCAGAAAAGTCACTGACCAAGTATGATGTGTAAGATGGTAATAATATCTAGAGAGAATGAAATTAACGAATTTCGCCATCGAATGCACATTTCTGTGATGGGAGGTGACATTCCTGCTCCCATCACTACTTTTTCAGAAATGTCGTTCCGGAAAGATCAAGAAACATTAAGACGTCACATCCTTCATAATATTGAGGGACTCGGTAGTAATAAGTCGTATCACTGATTTTCAGAATACAAAGAGCCAACTCCAATTCAAATGCAGTCTATACCAATTGTTTCAAATGGTCGAGACTTGCTAGGTATTGCTCCAACCGGGTCCGGTAAAACAGCTGCCTATCTGCTTCCTCTCCTTCAACATCTAAATACAGCCGATTCCACAGTTTTCCTTCAAATGGAGTCTCATTCTTAGCATATTCGCTCCATCATTCTGACCCCTACTCTGGAGTTGGCTTCTCAGGTAGCTCGCCACATGAATCGGCTTGGAGCAGGTTGTGGGTTCCATGTTATCGTTCTGTCCAAGGTAGCCTCTCTTGTTCTCATCTCATTCGTAGTCCACTATAGCTGGCGTTATAAACCAGAATGGTCCAGTTGACTGCATCATATCCACACCATTACGGCTCATCAGCACCATTGCTCTAAATCGAATTGATTTCTCTCAGTAACTGAGTTATTGTCTCCTTACAATAAGAGTTGAGATGTTGGTGATGGATGAAGCTGACAAGCTCTTTGAAGAGGGGTTTGTAGAGCAGATTGATACCATCCTTGCTGCTTGTACGCATCCTCACTTGCAACGTCTCCTTTTCTCTGCTACTTTGCCTCAAGTATGTTCATTCTCTCTTTCTCATTCTAAGGGTGTTGAGTCACTTGCTCGAACTGTATTACGGGATCCTGTACGTGTTGTCGTGGGTGTACGGAATGGTTCAAATCCCAATGTGACTCAATCACTTCGTTACTGTGGAACTGAGGAGGGCAAATTGTTAGCACTACGGAATATGCTGAGAGAACGCTTTGAGCCACCTATGTTGGTATTTGTACAAAGTAAGGAGCGAGCTCGTCAGCTTTACAATGAACTTGCTTATGAGAGTAGAGATGTGTGTTGAGAGTTTAAACGCAGATGTCAACATCGATGTGATTCATAGTGATCTTTCTCCTGCTGCTCGCAATGAAGCCATTACACGGTTCCGAACTGGTGTATCGTGGGTTCTGATCGCTACTGACCTTTTGGGACGAGGATTGGATTTCTTAGGTCTAAATACCGTGGTTAATTATGATTTCCCACAGGTGTGAAATTCGAGGGTATTTAAGGAATAGAGTGGAATTGACTATGTACATCGTGTAGGTCGAACGGGACGTGCAGGAAGGAAAGGAACGGCAATAACTCTATTTACGGAGGAGGATAAACCGATGTTGCGTTCTATTGCCAATATCATGAAGATCAGTGGCTGTGATATTCCAGAATGGATGCTTCAGTTGAAAAAGATCAATAAGAACGAACGACGCCATTTGGCTAAGCATGCAATAAAACGAGATGATATTACAACCCAAGCCAAGTTTGATCGAAAAAAGAAGGGACATAAGTAGGAGTGGAAGCACTGTTTCAGAGATAGAAAAAGAGGAGCCAAAAAGGGTCCAAAGGCATCCGTAGATACACCTTCTGTCATTTCATTTGTTTGTTATCTCATTTTGACTGGTATTGAAACACAACCATTTTGGGGAAATGTACCGCGGTTATTAATTCAAAACGAATATACGCAATAATCTTGTGAATTGGTCTGCAATGTCTACAATAAAGAGAAAAGCTGCATTGAAAGTGATTGTCCTTGGAGATAGCAGGTGGTGAAATACAAATCGTTTCATTCTTCTAGTGTTGGCAAGTCCTGCATTATTCGACAATATGTTTTCAAGAAGTTCTCAGACAAGTATAAGTCAACAATTGGAGCTGATTTCTTCACTCACGATGTTGTTATTGACGATGTTCCCTATACTCTTCAAGTATTGTGTTTCTCACTCACAGTTCACTTCTAGATCTGGGATACCGCTGGACAGGAACGTTTCCAGAGTTTAGGCTCTTCCTTCTATAGAGGAACCGATGCCTGTATTCTCGCCTTTGATCTGACGAATATCCGAGTATAGGTGTATCAACTAAGATTATTTTTAGTCATTTAAGAGCCTAGAGAAGTGGCAGGATGATTTCCTTGTCGCTGCCTCACCTTCCGATCCTCTGAACTTCCCTTTCGTCATTGTGGGAAATAAGGTGGATTTAGCTGATACGGAACGCAAGGTGACAAAGGAAACTGTGGAGGAGTGGTCGACATCACGTCGTGTTACTGTTTGCCTTGATGTACTGGATAAATACTAGGGAATGCATTACTATGAGACGAGTGCGAAGGATAACATTGGCATCGAGGAGGCATTCCTTGATGTTCTGAAGCAAGCGATTTCGCAAAAGAGTGAGGAAGAGGAGTATGTTCCGGATGTAATCGATTTGAAGGACGTGAAACCAGCCAAGACGGAGAAGTGTAATTGTTAAGTAGTTTGCAATCTGTTTTCAATCAACACATTAAACATTGGAAGGTAACAGTATACAATCTCCCTTGTATTCAGGTCGAATTGGCAATATACCAGATTCAGGCATGATTGTGTCTTCACTTGCTGATGAGGCAGGTACAGCTGAAAACAATGCTGGTGGCTCTAACAGTTTCATAAACTCAGTTCGTTGACGTGTTTGAAATATGGATATCAGATTCGATCTCTCCTTCTCATCCTTGTCCTGACGCCAGTTTCTCCACCGAGTTTGGACATCTAGCACTTCAGGTGCCATCTCTGCAGTCGGCAGACGAGGTTCTGTTGGTAGCATCTCTAATCGCACAGCCTAAATCTCATTTCTCATTCTCTCTCTCACCCCCTTCACTGTTTCTGATTGTTGATTGCAAATCTCACAGTAATTACTGTGACAACATGCTTCATGAGCAACATGTCCACAAGCAAACACACGAACAGATTCCTGCTCTGAGACTGTTCGTCCGCATACACCACATACACAGTACCGGGCTTTCACCGGGCGTTTCAATTCAGAAACTTTTAATTGAAGAACTGTGTTATAGTCACCACGGAAGATACTGACAAAATTGGCATAATTTTTGACATCACTTTGTAGAGTTCCCAACACTTTGTTCACAATTCCACTGAGATCCTTAACAGTACTATTGGCATTGCGCTCTAACACACATCCAAGTAAAACAGAAACAGGAATAATACCCTGGAGAACTTCTAAGATATGTTGTAACTCTGAACCACACACTTCTTCACATAACTCCAGTCCCGCGATTACCTTCCGATTCCCGTTCAACTCGATTTTCATTGTGAGTGTGCGTCGAATTGCTGATACAACACTAATAACGCTGAAAAGAAGTGTTCTCCATGCTGAAGCCAGATATGTGGCTTCGATATCTGCAAATGTACAAGAACGAGTAACTGAATTAAAGAGAATTCCAAAAATACGGGAAATATTCGCCAATTCTCGCATATTGACAAATACACGCTATCTCTTATCCAATTCTCAATCACTTACTTCTAAATCCTGAACACTAAACACATTTCGCAAATCAGAAATAATCCGTTCACATACACGTCCATACTCCTCATTCACATGTTGCATTGCACTCTCATCATTTCCCACTCGGATTTGAAGCAAACATGAACTTTCCAGATCATTCTCGGTCAACTTCGAAAGTAATTCTCTCGCCAGTTCTTCTGAACTACGGATCATTAACCATCTCATCTCCATACATCGTATTTGACTGCAAAAACTCCCCCAAACGACTCCTATCCCATTCCATCAAACTTCGAGCAAATTGTGATAAAACTGCGGGAGTAATCGATGTGTGTGAATTCACCTGAACTGCCTCTAAGAGACTGGTTCCGATGGCTAGAGAAGGTATTGTGCTTGGAAGCAAGAAGCGACGCAGATACATGTAAGATGCCTTCTCCTCCAGATGAGCCAATACTTTTTGATGATCCCCATTACAAACAATTAACAAATAATAGGGACTCTTTTGGTCATTCCAGAATAAAAGCAGATTAAAGAAAGGAGCAATCTGCTCCGCTAATTGATCCATATTCCCGTTACTCTCAGCTACAGTTCGGATAATCTACATATCATTCCCACGGGAATTCTTACTCTTGACAAATACACCTCACATTCTTTCCAGGCCTGCATCTGGTCACTACTTCGTGCCACACGTACCAACATACTGATTACCTCAGACACCGCATTCGCCGTTTCCAGAATTCGTACACATTCCTGCAAACAACCCAAATCAAGCAGGAAGTGCAAAACTTGGGATCGCAACGATTCAGTTAGTGGATAGTTCTCAAGAACACCTAAGAGCTTCTCTCTACGAATACACTCACTGTGCTCATGAATGAACGAATAGCAATGAAGTTGAGCCTGAGATGTGACTTCAGGCGAATAATGGGATTCCATAAATACGAGCAATAAATACGATGCCAAAAGAAGGTCTGATTCTTGCAGTACTGTTGGATGAGTGATCATCCACACAAGACATCCAGCAATTTGATCACTTGTGATCCGATTCAGTTCTCGATATCCCTCATTCTCAACAGCGACACGAGTTGACTCATCGTCCTCATCTGAATCAGCTGTTGTAGCAACAGCTCCATCAGCAATCACTCGTACTGTCAATGCGTAGAAACAGAGACCCAGAAGGAAGGTGCCATCACTCTTCGTGTATGCACCAATTGGTGACACATCTGTGTCACAAGAAGGTTCACCTGGAAGTGCTCCACAGCGCAGGAAGCGGAAACAGTCACCCTGGTTGGCACAACGACCCAATGTATTGAGTGATGTCCCTGTAAGAGTCGTACCAAACACATTCGCCTGAAGAAGGAAGTAGAAAAAGCCGAGCAGGCCAGCAGCTCCTGCAGAGAGATGACGAGAAGCCTGTTCAGTAGGTGATAGGATCTGAGGATATTGACTGAAATAGTCCTTATTTCGATCCGACTGAAGACAAGTATGAATAACCCCAAGAGGTATGGCATAACAACCCCGCTCTCGAATAGCAAGAGCAGCATAAGCAAGGAACAGTTCCTTCTCTGCCAGAACAGTCAAGGCGGCCGTAAGGTCATCAGTAGCAATACGAGTGAGAGCCTGTTCCAGAGAATACAGTTGAGAAGAATCAGGAACAGAGAGAATCAAAGGTGAGAGAAGAGTATATGGAACCATCGTAATCGCTCCTGTAAGGAGATACGAAGCAAGAACTCGAAGGAATATCTCCATCGTTAGACCATTTGTACCTCGTTCACAAACACTCTGAACAGAACTGTAGAGAAGGTCAGTACGATCAATCTGTGTGAGAGCATCAAAGCATGATCCACAAATGAATTCTGCTGGTAATGATGAATCACATTCAGCAAATCGGACAATTACTGAGGAAAGACGGTTGACAAAGGAATAATACTGAAGTCGGATCTCTCCCTCTACATGTTTCGTATCAGCTCCACTTACCGCATTCAATGAATCATGAAGCGTCCTGGCATAATACGTACCGATTTGAAGAGCATTCAACAGATCCCCGGTATTCACAGCAGCCATAAACCTCTGTTCCATATCACTCTCTCGTAGGACCATCAATCGATCAAAGCACAGAACAGCAATACCATGATTGCAACTTCGGATACAATTTGCATAAAGTCGACCATTCTGATCAATGAGTTCTGATACTCCTTCAGCACCTCGCATAGCTCTACCAAGTCGTAAATTCACATTACCATAAATAAGACGTAACTTCCCTTCTGGTAAGATTGAACGAACCACTTGAGCCTTAATAAGATCTATCAGAATGAAGCCATCTGCCTGTGTGACAATAATGAGATATCGAGAAGACAGGAAAGAACATGAACACACCACGGAAGAGACTTGAAGAGAAATCAGTTGTTTCATGTAATACTTCACATGTCTTGATGCATCTAAGTGAGTCTAATGATCATTCTCTCATTCATACTTCACCTCAATACTCCAACATTCAATCAATGTGTCATCCGTACGAACAAACAGGAAACTGTTGCCTTCACATCGTTGCCAACTGCTTGAAGTCACACGCTGAACACTGTTACTCTTCTTGTCATAATAAGGACTCTCTCTAGAAGCAGTGAATGATGTGCGTGGTAAGGAGAAGAGGACAGATACCTGAGTATCATCAACTGAAAGAATCACAGTGGCTTTCTCTGTTGTCAGAGCTACTAGATCCAGACTTGATGAGGATTCAGACCCAGATTCCGTGACTTCAGGTCGAATTGCAATTGAGAATGAAACATGTGAAAGATCATGAATCTGACCATACTGAGAGCTATTGAGAATTCGAGTTGATGTCACGGTGACCGCAAATAGCTTCCTTGAGAATGATGAAATAACGACGTTACCGTCATAGTCAACAGAAAGGAGATTCCCACTACTCAAATAACGAACAAACAAGACAGCTATGTTGTGAACAGAGGAAATGGACTTGACAGATGCTCGCTTCTCCAATGAGATTATTTCAACAATGCCTGAACTGTAACCAGCAGCACAGTACTGACCACTCAAATCCATACTCAATGACAGTACACTCTCCAGTTCATCACTGTTATCAGGACTACCAATCATAAAAGGAGAGGGGTCTTCAGGGGTGGGGGAAGAATTGGAATGTAGTGGGTAACACATAAGTTGTGACTTACTCATACCAACAATAACCAGATCATCTGAAATACACAACGCATTGGGAAGACCCTTCCCTGAAGTCTTGTATGTCCTCATATTCTCCTGAAGGAAAGCATGACTATCCTCATGAATGGTTAGGAACATGTCCATCACAACAGAATCATTTTTGGGAACAGGAGATTGATATGATTTAATTACATTTAACGTAATCGAACTCTCAACTTGGGGCTCAGGAATGGAAGGAGATTGTTCCTTCTTGTACTGAAGAGCCGTCTGTAACGTCCATTTTGACGGAATTACCGGTCTATTGCTGAAAAGATCATAGTATTGAGAGAAACGCTCCATATAAGGATGATTGATACTAATCTCAGGGGGATTGAAATCTTTGTATTCAACAGTACCAATCTCAATAGGTTCAAAGTCTGAATTATTGAAATTGTAATCCGATAAGGAAAACGAAGGCTCTGGACGACGATTTTCAGATAACAGCTTCTTCAAGTAAAATACATCTTTGTAATCGTTGTAATTCAACTCAATAGTTTTAGCACGAGCTACTACACCTTCTTTCTTTATAGGATCCTTGAAACCATGAATTCCATCTTCTTCGATATCTCGTTTCGATGCAGCCATCCATGTAGAAGCACGTCGATTACGTCTAGAACGCAAGTTCTTCTCATACTGGTCAGGGAAAAGAAACCTAAAAATAAACAACTCAACTTGTCGTTACTCGATTTCTACCTCCTCTTCTTCCAGAAGATCGTTGATGTCATAAAGGGAAAGGTCGATATCCGAGTCAAACTGTTGATCTGACTCATTGATGATTTTTAACACTTCTTCATTCATATCCAGTGGATCTGAAGAGAATTGATGATGAAAAACACATCATGTAAATACCGCGATTCTACACCTATTTTGTGCGACAGACTGTGGTTATATCTGATCATCCAAAGACAGGGATCCCCCAATTACATATTGCAACAAACAAATGAATAAAGGAACTTAAGAAAGAATCGTTTCATCACGAAGATACTCTCCGACATCTGACTGGTGCAATACGACAATACTCTACTCATGATCAACACAGCACGACCCCACAGCCGCATCTAGAGATCGGATCTCTTCTGTCGATTTTGCAGTTACACCAAATCCCAAAGCCACATTATTCATATTGTAGACAATCACACCACCATATTGAGGAACACTCTCTGAAATACGTGCCAAACCTAGAAATCACCAGACTAGTTCGATCTAACCTCCTTTTGTAATGTGATTACCATACAAAAAGGTCATTTCAGCACTTGGTTTCACCCACACCTTGTACTATAATTCATCACTAAATAGAACAACTCACTTGTGCATATTTAGCCAGATAATCCAGAGCCGTGATATGAAGTCGGAACTTGTGATTCTTGTTGAAACGGCCAAACTTAGTTCCAATGCTTATTAAATTATCTCTACTAAAGTTGCCAGCAATACGCAACAGTTTTTCGCTTTCAGTAAGCCAAATACACAAAGAACAAACCTGAGGTAGTATACACGATCCTTATGCAATCGAAAGCAATGAGGATCATCTGTACGAGTGATTAGTTGCTCTACATTAGGTCCAAGGCTATAAGAGTAAGATTACACTCCAACTCATACTATTTCGTAAGCTTCTCAAAGAACACCTTTGTCTCTTCTTCTGTGAGAGGTCTCATGGAAAGCAAAGTATTGAGTAGAACAAATTGAGTCTAGCAATGAGAATAATAGCAACAAACAAGAAGTAATCACATAAGTGTGATGTACAATTTAGTATTTCCCTTAGCCTGCAAGCGCATTTCCCTAGGAACAAACGAAAAAGGTAGGGAATGTCCCTATTCCTTCACAAAATTAATGGGATCAATATTATACATAGTTTGTGACAACTTAGTTAGCGACACATAGATCCTCTTATTCCGAATGAAATACAATGTAATTCGTCATACACACTTCTGTATCCTGATTTCCAACTTCATTTTCGTTAGACATAAACAATACTAATAATCACCAAGACATACGGAATTGATATGGAACAATGGATATTCAAAAGAAACAAAAAGGATTTAACAACTAGCTGAAGATATCATCTTCACTATCCACAAAGATCACTTGATCATCTTCAGTCAGAATAGAATGAACAGATGAAAAGCTTACACTCTTTCTTACCGCTGAGGGTTGACGCATCAGAATCGGAACTGGAGAATCTTTCTCTCCTGATTTTGTAGGTGATACTACAATTTTAACTCCGTCTTCTGTTGTAGTTTCTGCCTCCTTGCTGTCATTACTCTCTTCTACTTCTTCTGTAATATATTCGTATTCCACTTCCTCATCACTCCCATTTTTGGAACTAGTTTCCTCATCGGAGTCGGTTACTTCCACAACTTCATAAACGACTTCATATTCTACATTATCTGATTCATTTTTTACTATCAACTAATATACCAGAAAGAAAAGCAAACCAGACGGAGATCGGCTCATCTCCAACTACCTCAGATATTAACACACAAACAAAAAGAGAAGTCTGCCAAAAACAAAATTCAACGTGTGAGTAAAAAAAACACACCAAAACTGTTCATCACTCATCCGTCTCAAACCCAATATCCCCATGAATATAAATACCCACACGATCTTCCTTAGCGTCAGCTTCATACTTCCGCATACTCTGTAAGATAGAAGAATAGGATGCCAATCGAACACCTGCATTCTTCTGAATTCTGGCCCATCCCTCTGCTAGCATCATTTCGTTAATACTAATCTTTTGGTCGTCTTCACGGTAGAGGAACAGTACCAGTCTGTTCTCACTATCTCTCAGCACAACCTGAGCACGATAGAATTCCGTATCAGCCAAGTCGTCAAGACAGTCACGACTCAATTTTCCCCACTCACCTGTTGTAGGAGCTTCAATACCAGCCAAACGGCAGGCACGCGCAAGTGCAGGAATCTGTTGAATCGACTCAGAGAGATCATGAAGTTGATTCGATGAAACTGTAAGTGTAACGCCTGTGTCCATACAATACACAGAACAGGATCCTCCTTTGGAGCTGATCAGACGTCTATTCATCATTTCGATTGAAATCAGATTACACTCGAACCCATCGTCGTCCTGCCTCACTTCCAATCAGACATGCATACACGCCACCCTTCACTGGTGCTACAACAGCAAGATTGTTCTATCATTAAAGGATCCCCTCAATCGCTACAGGAATAGGTAGTGTTTTCAATGCAGCATCCACAGTACTCAACGCATCATGATCTGTACCAGCAACAGCATAAAAAGTATCACCACTCACAACTGAAGTGATAGCCAGATTCATTTCACCTGTCACCACTAACTCCTTAGGCTAATCATGATTCTCATCATCCATACCGACCTTCTTCACTTCTACGTAGTTCTTCCAATATCCCTTCTTGTTCTGTTTCGCAGTCTCCTCTGCTTCTTCCATGAGTTCAGCCTGACGACAGAAATCGATCGAAGTCTCGTTAATAAACACAACACCCTCACGTAGCAACTCCAATCCAATTGACTCCTTCTTATTCCCCATATACAAATCACCAATGAAGCTACCTCCTTTGTCCACATTCACAATTTCAACAGTCACATCACGTTGCAGGAAATGAAGTTTGGCATACATCAAGGACTCATCACCAAATGATTCACCCTTCCCTCGACTTGAAGAGAGAGGAGCCTTTACACCTTGTAAGTTGAATGAGAATTGACAGTTCTCTTCAGGAATATGTACCAGGTAATGACTAGCAGAGAACACATATTCAATAAAACCATGATACCGTGATTTCTGTTTAAGGAAATGAAGATTCGTTTTTGCTTTGGCTGGTGTCTCACTGAAATCAACACGATGACGTATTGAGGGTTTCTTCTGATTAAACAAGCCCACTCTCGCCTGTTTCGCCTGATTCTCTGCTAACAAGAGTTGATCATAGTTTGAAGCTCTGGCTTCATCATCACGATGCCTCACCACAGACACTAGTCCAGCACTTACCAGTTCCTCTGCCAGATTCATTCCATTCATCAGCTCCACTGTACAGTACGTAAACGTTTGTTCTTCTGTTCCTACCAGACTCGTTCGCTCATATTCGACCACAATTTTCACCTTCTTACCAATTGCCAGATGAATCAGTTTCTCTTTCGCTTCCTGTGCCCATGCCTCATCAGCCACATTCTTCTTCAAATTTCCTAACTTCGGAGCACGAACACTTGCTAAATTCACACGACGTTGAGAAGAAGGTACCAATGGATCCTTTCCGTCTAGCAAAATGATCAGTGTATCACCGCTCATCACCTGCAACACTTGACCCTGAATGGCAGCGTATGTCGTGTTCACTGCCTTCTACTAATCACTACTCATCATCACTTCTACCCAGTCCTTCCATAAGCGCAAATGCTGTTTCTTTGCTTCTAACTCGGCTCCACGCAAAATCGACACTTCTTCAACGGGAAGGAAATTTAGAGACCAGTCAACCACACGTGCCAAACCAGCTCCCAAGAGCTCCTTAGCAAGGGATCCACTGGGGTGTTCCACACGACCGAAGAAATTCTAGAGGTGAGACGACAACTGCGGGAATACATTAAATTTGTCCATGCCATCAATAATAATAACCACGGAACGATTCAGTAATCGGAGTTCAGAGAAACACCGAGATTCCGCAGCAAAAGCATCATATGTGGCTTTACCATCAGCTGAATAAGCAATTCGGGGAGCTTGTAAACCTGCAAGACGAAGCGAGATCATCTCTCCCGTCTCGAGAAGATACAGCTTAAGTGTACTTCCGTCACGAACTTGCTCCACAATAGCAGCCATTGGCATCCCTTTGTTGGCTTGGAAGAAAGATTCGGGATCATCTAGTGTCCAACTCACATGACGGAGTGTTTTCGTTGGACTCCAAATACCTCTGTGGTTATCACGTGCCTCTGCTTGTAGTTCCAGCAACTCCTCGTACAATTCGCGACTTCCCTTTTCATCGCGCTCTGAACGAACGGAAACATATCCACTGGAAACCATATCTCGGAGGACATCCTTGTCCTTCAGTTCGATTGTTCCAAACGTACGGCTGATCACATCCACCTTGTACAACACTTTGAATTTGACAACCTGTCCAATTATCATTTTACGCAGATATTCTCTTGATTCCCATCCAAAGTACTCTTCAACTCCCTCGGCTGTTCTGGCTACACGAGGAGCTTGACAATACGCCAATGATAACTGCATTTCTGGAGCTACTCCCTTCTAGCAACTCAATGGCATGATCCACTTCCTACAGCAACAGAGCCCATTAACAAAACAGTATCTCCGGACAAAACTGATTTAACAATAGCATAACCTGTATGTAAAAGAGAGAATGGGACATACCTTGCATGATAGAATCTCGTAATAAAGAATAATGACAACCGAAGGACAGAAATCGACTCGATTTTGGTTTGAATGACAGGAAATGGAGATATTTCCTCTATCTTAGGTATTATAGACAACAAACAATACGTCACAACAAAACAGTAGGGCCTTCCACAGTCAAGTTTTCATATACTTTCCTTGACAACTGTCGTTGTCGTGAATTCCCTCCGAACTTGTCCTATCAATCATACAAAACAGCAGCTAAATACTGAAAGCAAATCCCTTTTCGACTCTTCATCTTTGCAAGAGGCATATGCATGAAGCAACGAAGAGAGTGTCGGATAATGTCGAACAATCTCCCCTGCTTTTACTGCGCTAATTCCTGGAATGCATTGGAGAAACCGATTCCAGATGACTGTCGGAGAGGTCGAGTTCCCAGTATCCTGATTGGCAATCCGAATGCGATTCATTACACCTAATTCGCTCAATGGCTGTCTATATAAGACAAATCCCAAAAATCGTACTGATAAGGGCCTTCTCGAATAGCACAGAGAATCTTCATCACCCAACCAACAACTGCCGCATTGCATTCACACGGAATACAATCAATAGCACAATCACTATCAGTTAGCCTTAAAACTAACCACTACAATCGTAATCGAATGTATAGTTCCGTTAGAAAGTCACGAGTGAAAGATTGAATAGATTCCTATTCATGAATCTGCTGGGATTCACCAACACGTCGTTTCCGCTTCTGTTCTGCAATAATTCCCTGCATTTCTGTCAAAAGTAAAATCATTCGTTGTTTCGAAGATTCCAGAATTCTATCTCGGATCTCACGAATACTACTCAAAGCACCATCTAATCCCTGTTCTTTTATCATATTGATGATCACATGACCGTTCATCACCATCATCACACAATCATGAATAGGCACGTATCTCTACATCCCAGTAATCCCTCATTCTTACTCCATCCACTTGGCGCATTGCTATAATCACACCATGAACAGGACAACGAATGAATGGTCCAATCACAAACTGTGGTCGGAGTGAGGCCAAAACAGCCTTTCCAACATCATTCTGACCTAACTTCTCCTCCAGAGCCACCAGAAGAGTTCGATTACGCTAGATGTCAATGCAATGAAGAAATTTCACCTTATGAGAGCGAGTGTTGTGAGGTCTAGTAGACTGAGAGAGGGGCACGTTGTCTCCATTATCTGATTCAGGCGAACTCCAGGGTAATTCATCCTGCTGACTCTCTCTCACCTCAGGCGGTGAGTCAGGGGTTGGAACGAAATTCTGAGGATTCTCACATTCATTAGAGTCAGATGACTGACTGAAAAGTGTACGTTCCCATGTCTCTGATCGCTTGGCTGCTGACTCCTGCACATCTCCTGTAGACGGTCGCTTGGACAACACAATGTTACTGTGATTCTCCCATACTGGTTGAGAGTGAAGAGGAGTGTTCTGAGAGCAAGAAAGGACATAATTGGCAATCATTGCATCCTCCTCACTACTCTGACTGCAATAAGGAGAGTCATTCTGACTATGCCCTACACTCACAATCACATCACTCGAATCAGAAGACACTTCTAATATTGATGGATATGCTGTCTCTTGCTGTGATCTGTGATCATTGGAAAGAGGCGATTCACATCTCTGCTCAGTGTCTGAATCTTCAATCGAGATACAAACCGAATCTGCGTCCGAAGTATCAGCCACAGGCGATCCTCCTCTGACCAATGATTCACTCTCGGAGCAAATATTAGGACTTCGAGAAGTTTCCTGGATGCTGCGAGGCGACTCATTTACCTCGAACACACTCTTCTCCTTACTGTTCTTCTCAGTTTGGGGACACAAAACAGAAACATCACAAGAACTCATTGGTATTTCATCCTGAAGGAGAGACACGGCGGGAGAGGGATTATTCAAGCAAGGAGGAGAAATTTGCTTTTCACAATCATCTAAGAACGTGCAAACCATCCTAGTCGCTGTTTCATCATCCTCTTTCCGAATACCAATCAGATCAAACATCGTCCCAGAATAGTCTTCAGAGCGATTTCCAACTTCTAAATTCGGTTTCTCCTCTTCATTTGGATGATCATCACTTTTAACATCTACAGAACTCTCTTCAAATAATACAGAGGAGTGCTCCTGCTCTACCTTCTTAATATATCGAGATAAAAATGAATCCTCCACGATAGTCACTGAATTCCCCAACTACATATTGCAATCCATTTGAAACATACAGAAGAAGAAGAGCCATCACTATCAGAAGATAAGATTTCAATGATGTTGTCAGACTCCATCATCTCTCCAGTGAATCAGAATTGGACTGTAGCACAACGAATCAATTCTAAAATCAGGAAATCTCTTCTCACTTTTGGGTTATCGAGAATCAATGAATTCTGCAATTCCACAAAACAGATCGGAAGTTTCATCATATGGACTTTTGGGAACGATTAATCGCTGGATAGTTGAATTCGGTTTGCTTTGACATTCACTTCGACTTCTTGAATCGTTGTGCTGCAGAATGAACCCTACATATACGAGTAATGTTGTGGATGAGAACCGATTTGTAGATCTGCTACGAACTCTGTACTCTAAGAACCTGAATTTCAAAGTGAAAATGGGTCTAGAGAATATGATACTGTTTAATCAGAAACTGGGGAATCCTGCGAACCAAATTACTACAATTCATGTCACAGGAACCAATGGAAAAGGATCGGTTGTCTACAAAATTGCGAAGGCACTTCAGGCTTCTGGATACAAGACGGGAATGTATGTTTCGCCACATATTTCCAGTTTCCGTGAAAGAATCACAATCAATGGAGAAATGATCTCAGAGGAAGATGTGGTGAAAAACCTCCAACTCATCAACGAGATTGAGCCGACACTTCCTACTTCGTTGAGTTTTTTTGAGAGTGTGACTGGAATGGCATTCAACTATTTCAGAGAAAAGCAAGTGGATGTAGCTGTTATCGAAGTTGGTCTAGGAGGCCGCTTAGACTCTACGAACATCATCACTCCCGAACTGAGTGTGATTACATCCATTGGACTCGATCACCAGGGCATTTTGGGAAACACCATTACTGACATCGCTCGCGAGAAGGCTGGCATTATTAAGGATAACAAGCCTGTGGTTGTAGGCCCAAACTGTCCTCACCAACAGATCTACAACATCGCAGGCAGTCATCATTCGCCCTATGTTCCTGTGATGGTTCCTAACTATCAGGAAGAGACCTATGATGCAATAAACACGGCAATCGCATGTCAGGCACTTCGTACTCTGAATGAGTATTCCCACGGAAAATTCCATGTTCCTGAAGATGTGATTCTCTCGGCAACCAAGGAACGTCCGATATGCCGTTTTGAAGAATTCACTCTTCCAAACAGCCGTGGAGAGCAGGTGAAAGTGATTCTGGATGTATGTCACAATCAACCTGGATTCCACGCAATGTATGCAACAATGAAGAAATTGTACGGAGATCGAACGATTCGAGTAAGAAAGATGTGAGATTGACATTTAGATGATTTGTGGATTCTGTGCAGATAAGAACGTATCCGATTGTTTGAATGTGATTTTACAGCATACAACAGTGGATAAGATGCGTTTGATAAACAGCAGCCACCCTCGAGCAATGAAATGTGAATGTCTTCGAGATGCTCTCCATCGTTGCAATGATGCTCTGGGAAGGCAATGGAATGACGGTTACAGTGGATAAATGGACTTATACATAGAGAGAGATGGAGTTGCTGATACTATTCCGAACAATCTTCATCGAGTTTTAGATGAATGTGGTCCGAAGGACATTCTGTTAATTTGTGGTTCATTGTATATCATGAATGAAGTCCGTTATGCTATGGGAATTCGAGAACCCCAAGATGTCATTTACGATTATCATTGTCGAGATCATGGGCCGGAGTCGGTGGCTGCTGGAAAAGCTCAGTATCTTTATCCACATGAGAAACCAGTTGAATGGAATTAAGTTGTTTGTTACTCAGTCATTTCATTCTTTTTCAAATGCAAGAATGAGGTGGGTCGAATCAACTAAGACTGGTTCATCTGTTTATTTCTTTTGTATCCTATTGTTCCTTCTTTTTAACTATTGCATCAGAGAAACACCGTAACCATTTTCCTCTTGCACTAGCGTCTAGAGAAGTGAAATGTATACTATCTTACAGCTCATCAACGCATATTTCGTCCTTCTCGAAGAAGGAGAGTAATATGTCCTGGTTCAAACATAATTCAGTAGATGCTTATTCTTATAGTTTTGTAGAGAAGCATTATTCTCCAATGAGTGTGTGACAGTTTAATTCATGACCTCTAGATATAAGTACTTTATTAAAGAATAGTGTAGTTAAGGAGTATGTTCCAGTTTACAGTAAGTCTCTGAAAGAAGTGGACATGGACCTTGCTTCCTCGTTAAAGAAATCTACTTCATACTTACGCTATTGGTGGAACTGCTTAATTCAGTGGCTAGGTTTAGATCCCAAGGGTGGTTACATGCTGGGTACAGAAACTAAGTGTACTCATTTTCATTTGCCTTTGAAAGTGTAGATAATGATTCCTCTTCATATCATGTTTTTACTCCCGAAGAATTGGATATTTCAAATCCGATGATGATGGGTCAGTATCCTGCAGAATTACCTGTTTACATCAATATGTTACCGAATATGACAGACGAATCCTGTATGGTTGATGTAGCAAACATTCTTCCAGGTCCTCTTTCTCCTCGTAAAGCATGGCCCAAAAGTTCAAATTGGACTGATAAGACATTTCAAGAGCGAAATAAACTTGTCGATGCTGAAATGTTGGCTCAAGAGAAATGGATTCGTTCTACCAAGGAATTTGACAAAATGCGGAGTGTGGTGATGGAAGAGGATAATGCAATGTATCCCTCAGACCATTTTGATTATGGCTATACGCGCAATGTGTATCTACACATTCGCAATCTTGAATCGATGGTGGTGGATACCTTGTATCAACGTATGCAACAGTCACCCTGTTTTAAGTCCATTGACGACAAATATATTCGAATGAATGAGGAATTGCTTCCAACGCAAACGGAGCGATTGGAAAAGATTCGAGCAGAAATCTATGCTTCGCGACGAAAGAACAGAGCGAGATACAAAAACCTGGTTGTGACAGATGAAGAAGTGAATTCGGAATTGACTCGAAGGGAAGAGGAGGCACGAAAACAGAAAATGTTGGCATTTCGAAGTGTGAAATACTATTCCGATACAAACCAATCATATTGTGACATGTGTAATCTGCGATGGCCCAAACCAGGGAAAGCCTCCTCACTGCCAGAACACTTCAAAATTCGTAAGTGGATTGGGAATAAAGAAGTTAAGGATATTTCAACCAATACGAATCGTAATTCAAATTTTGGCGGGTAATCATTAGCACGATATGCATCATCCAGAGCTTCATTCGATGTCACAGGCATTGCCGCAGCTACATGGAATCGACTCTTCTCCTTACGTCAAATACTCTATCGTTGGCATGGGTAGATGACAGAAATAGGTCTGATTTTGTAGCAAACTGGTTGTGGTTTTTTTATGTAATGATTCAAGTGAATTGGAGATCGTTACACTGTTACAGAAACGGTATTTGCCCACGAGATTAACCATTCTTCTGTATGTTGTCGATAGGATGCATCCTCATTATTCTCATTTTCCCGTGAATTTTTTACGTAATCTTGCGATTCGAAATATTCGAACTACGCATTTTTTGGTGTTGGATATGGATCTCCGTATGACCAGTAATCAAATCATCATGATAATTATACCTAGCAAACACCTATGAAGAAATACGCTCTCTTCCTTCGTATGTTACAGATAGTAACAAAACCGCGGTTATTCTACCAATCTTCTTTTTCAATCATACTACAATTCTTCGTTCATGTCACACAATTGAGTCTTGTGCTGCACTGTAATGCTTTGTATTGAATGTGAACAATAGAACTGCTTGGTATCAACCAGAGAACAAGGCAGAGTTGATAGCATGCATGCACAGTTTGAACTGTTTCAGTAACAAACGATTGGTTCGAACCCATGTGAGTGATATAATGAAGAGAGTGATCATTAGATGTACGTGATGCCTGAGTGGTATGTAACAGATCAAACATCCCATTTCTCTCGAATACGTTGCTTCATTACAAACTTCATGGAACCATATGTGATGGTTCGATACAATGCTGATACACCTCTCTTTGTAGAAGAATTTGTGGATTACGGATACAACAAAGTCGAGTACTTTGAGAATCTGCGACAAGCTGGTTATCAGTTCTTCATTCTGAATCATGTGTTTGCTACTGATTTTCCTCATCCTGAGTATGAATGATTGAAGTGAATGACCCATAGTTCGACATTCCGAATCTCATATCATAATGCATTGCATGGATCAAAAATAGCTGATAGAACAATGAAAGACGTTTATAACAAGGTTCAGAGGTATTATAATCGGCGGTATGAAAGGAATGACCGTTTCCCAGTATGTTATAGTCGACGGCCCTCTTATTATGAACAATTGTGATATGTTTGTTAGAATAGAATGATTCGTATGATCAAATATCCGTTTACACAATACTATCAACTTGTTTCAAACAAACAGTTCAAACATATCGGATCCATACATAGATTGTAGAGACTATCATGGTGATCATCATACAGGTAAAACCGAATTTGAAGAATTGACCAAAACTGACTGGATGACCATTTGTTGCACAAATACCAGCCGTTACCAGATTCGCTCCTGCACCTACTAAGGTTCCATTACCACCAAAACAAGCACCAAAAGCAAGTGCCCAAGCTAACGTATAGATGTCCATTCTTTGACTCAATTCAGGGTGTTCACCTAGAATGCGAATAACTGGTATCATGGTAGCTGTGAATGCAATGTTATCTAAAATCGACGATGCCAAACCTGATACCCATAGAATCAACATATGAGCCAATAAGGATTGATACTTAGGAGGTGAACTCATAATTAGTGTTGAAACTCCATTTCCAATAGCTCGAATAACACCTAACTCATTCACTCCTTCAATCATGATAAAAAGACCAGCAAAGAAGACTAAGGTTTCCCACTCCAACAATTCAAATGTTGTATGCAAGTCTTCATTTGTTCCTAAGAACAGACAAGCAAATGCGCCTGCAATAGCAATGTACGCAGTATCGATATGATGGAATGAGTGTAAGAAAAACAGGATGATGACGGTGATTAGGACACTTCCACATTTCAAGAGAAGTGGTTTATTTTTTATCTGGTATTTCTCCTTCAGTGACTCATCAACCTGAACTCTTGGTTTCAATAAATCTTTTCGATAGTAAAACAGCACGAAGGGATATACAACGATAAGACAGATCAGGACACACGGAGTGGCATGCTTTATGAAGTCAACAAATCCAATATGTTCTTTCAGCATGTTACCAATAATCAAATTTGGGGGATCCCCAATCTGAGTAGCAGTTCCTCCAATGTTTGAATAGATTACTTCAGGTAGTAAGAATGGAATTGGATTTACCTCCATCATTCGAGACAACTCTATTGTAACAGGAGCTATTAGCAGCATTGTGGTCACATTGTCTAAGAATGCTGAACACAAGGCTGTTAACAGACATAGAGAGATGTTGAGGGCCAAAATATGACCTTTGGTGAGGGTTAACATCTGGACTGCCAAAAACTCGAACATTCCCGTGGTTGATAACATTTGAATCATGATCATCATACCAAAGAGAAGACACAACGTACTTTCATCCATCCAACTGATAACAGTTGATAGAGAAGGAGCATCATGAACAAAACTGATGAGAAGGAGAGTTAAGAATGCTCCGATGAATGCAACCACTGCACGATTTATCACCTCAAGAAGGAGAAGCACATATACTCCAACAAGAATGATACTACCCAGCAGAATACGATATCGACCAATAGGATTCATTGGATCAGCATACAACACGAAACTCACTGGAGCGGTACTATTTGTAGTTACTTTCATAAACAAGGCACTCTCTCCTGCTGGTTTCAACTCCGAAGCCACATCGATTTCCTGAAGAGACTCCGTCTCAGTCTCAGCAGCAGAGATAATGTCTGTTAGTGTGCCATGAGGAATCTCCTCTTCACCAATTCGTTCAAATAACTGTAATTTCAAGGTATAGGGCTCCGGACTAGCTTGAATGGCTGTACGTACTTCATACAATCCCCGCGGGGAATCTGGTAAACTAAAGATAATCCTAAATCACGGGAATTACGCATAGTATGCAGGTTCAGCACTAGTGATAGCTTTGAGTCCTCCAAAAATAGACATTGAGTAACCAAGCATGGGAACTACGTGCTTGCCATCATCATATGGTACGAAATGATGGGCCAACAATAGTACTAACACTGCAATACAACAAGCAATGGTGATACCTCCCACGATCCAGTCTCGTACTGTCAAATGACTGATGTAAAGAGATGGCTTCTCCTTCTCCAGTTCTTCCACTGTTGGCTCTTTCTGTAATGCTTCTGTCTTCAACACATTGTCATGCTCATTCAAGACTCTCTGACGTCTGCGCAACTGGTGATTGGTTCTCTGGAATGTCGTGTTTGGCATGAATACTGTGATCGTTTGTTGATCCTTCTTTCCACAGCAGCCATGTGTCTGACCCATAACATTCCGACGTTGGAATGGATTAGCAGCGTAAGGATCAGGTGGTGGAAGCATGGTACATCGAGTCATAAAATTATCCATCAACTTTAAGAAGAGACGATCTGTGTTGATCTTACGAGCAGCACTACTAAACCAGTTCTGAGACATCATTAACGAGAAGGCACGACCCATTTCATGAAGCCTACAAATGATCCCATTCCAATAGAAGTACTGAGCTGTTGAAGTACAAGTCTTCGAACCCAATACAAATAAGAAATACCGAATGAGAAGAGGTGACTGTTCTTGAACCACAATAGGACTCTTCAAACGAACCATAGCAATGATTGGCTTTGTTAAAAAGGAGAGTTTCGCAACATACACCTTACAACCCTCTCTCTGTTCACCTTCTTGGATAAGGGGAAGAGATTCATCCTTCTTTGAGAAGAGTTGAACTAAGGGATCTCGGACTTCTGGAGTTGCGATCTGTCTCATTTCCACATCGTCTAACATTGCATTCACCACATCCGTAAGTGATTCTGCTTCTGTATCCAATAATATCACACCATTTTCCAGTCCACGACGTAGATCTGAGAAAGCTGTTAGTGACACAGCACTTATCCCACCAAAACGAGTGTCTCCTTCTTCAAAGACTTCCTCTTGTCCCTCACAATACCGACCTGTTCCAACCCATTCCTCGTTATCAGTACCAATCTCAGCCATGTCAACAACTAGACCACCAAACTGGTTAATAGATGATGTGTAGTCACGACCATAGAATGAACTCTGTCCCACAGATCCCACACTGTAAGTATGAGAGTGACTCAGTGTATCCGCATAGCTACTGAATGACGAAGATGATAACATGTGAGGTGCCTGTACTGTGACTTCTGATCCATCGGATAGACGCGCAGTTATTACATTGCTACTCACTTTCACCAAGGTTACTGATAACTCAAACGATGCTCCATTAGTCTTCACTCCTACAAGTTTCGAAGCTCCTTGTTCCTTCTGGATTTCAGGAGAGCCTGATGCACCTTCCTGAAAGAGTCCAAAGGCTTCTTGAACTGCTTTCTCTCCCTTCTCTTTCACAAAGGAAGGATCTAATTGTCATATCTTCAAATTTGATCCTACCCACAAGATTCAGAATATTATCACCCATAAATCCTTCCTTGTCTTTCAACAGGAACATTTCCTAAACATTAATTCATCATCCAGTTAACAACGGCAACTAACGAAGTATAATTCAGAATGGTTCCCTTTCCATCGTAACGAATCTCTGCTCGTCGTGTCTGATCATTAGAAACAATCCATTTAGTTACCTTCGTATTCTTTGTCGTCGATCCTAAGTTACCAAATAAATAGTTCAGAGAAGCATGATTTCCATACATTCCATTAGCCGAATAACTTCCATACGTATCGCTACAATAAAGACCATGAATATACAATTACAAATTACCCACAAAACTATCTTCATAGCGACCAGAACTACAGTTTAGAGTCTAGAAATACCAATACACAGAATAAAGTCGTGGGAGACTACCCGTTGTTCCCACTTCCTGGGTAGAGTGCTCAATCATACTATGTTCGAAAAGAAGTAACACACTTACTTTTCAGAAGCCCCTCCATTCTCTGGCTTCGTTGATGAATCGACCATCTCAATACTCATGGTAGAAGAAAAGAATGGCATATGACACTATGACAAAAAAACAAGCGATTTCTGTCATCAAGGTCTGATAGTGTTTTTCCTTTCAAACATCCCAAATCGATTCGTTTAACCATACTAAGGATTATTCTAAGAAATGAACAAAAGCGTGTTTGATACTTAATTCATATTTGCTTTCTATTGATTGAAAATTGACTTGATGATCTTGATTATTCCATTTTAGTCACATTTGTCTTCATCATGGTATTGTCTTTTGTGGTTATTCATTCCTAGAGTTACTACCGTCACGGAGAATTGATTTTTAAGGAATCAAGAAATCATTTCTCACTCCTACCATCATCTCACTCTTTTTCCTTACAAACTGAGGTACGTGTTATCCCATATATAGTAATTTGATTAGAAAGATAACTCAACGATTCTGGATTGTTCGTGTCTTATTATCGGAATGAAGAATCAGGGATCATGGTGTTGTGAAGCCGTTTGTTCACTTTATGATTTACAGCAATCAAATGTCATTCATTTCACCGAACTCAAGGATGGCGTATCTATTCTCTTCCTTATTCACTTTAGATATATTTTAATGAGTACCAAATGCCTCTTTATTCTGTAGCTGATGTCATCATCACCTGGCTTGATGTGGAAGTGGAATCGAGTCTTCAGTTTCATGTCATTCAAGAACTCCTTCAAAGTGTTCGCTTCCAGAAATGTGTTCTTCTTGATTCGTTCCCGTGGAGTCAGCGGGCAGGGTTAAACATCTCTAATATGCAGCTTTTTACAATCTCTTCTTCTAACAACATGCGTTTCTTCCACAATATTCCTCTTTTACCATCACCCAATTACATCACTGGATTCGGCGCAGAACTGTTTACATTTGTAGTTTTAACTCCTTCTATTCACTTGTAGTTGAGAGTTATAGGGAAGGAAGTTCATTTGTTGTGCTGTTGTCCGGAACAAGCATTTTCAGTGGAACCTGTTTTTGCACTCTATCAACAAGTGATCTCTCTTTGTGGAAAGGAATTCAAAGAAGAAGTTTCCACTTACATCCTACGGATTCTAAGGAGGAAAGCTTCTGTAAGTGCCTTCTCGAATGTATACTTGTAAACATGTTTATTCGTTACTAATTATCGGGCAGCTATCCACTACCACAGAACACTTATACCAATGAGGTTCTTGATTTTCCTGTTGACCAACAAAGATTGACAACTGTTTCTGCCCTGATGGAAGCTTAAACCGTCGATCAAAAACCCAATTGGGATCTTCCTATAATTCATCTAACCGACTATCCCAAACCAATCCCAAGCTAGTATCTATGTATATCCACATCTTCTTCCTAGTTGTGACAGATCTGATTATTAGATAATCTTAGTACATACTTTACAGAAAACACATCAGATGTTGATATTACTTGTTTTAATGTTAACAAGTCACGAGAAGTCAGAAATCCATTCTCCTTCTCACTCTCGTTGCTATTGCTAGATTGACAACTGGAAAAGCAGAATGATATGGACAAATCAATTGATAGAGGAGTTCCACCAATCAGAATGACAACTAGAATTCATCCATTCTTTGATATAATAACATTGTCGAATATTGGAGTCGATAGAATGAATCAACTGTTGTAATTCTAATCGCTGTTTGAAGGAACGTTTTGCCAACTGGACTCTATACTAAAGGAGTTCTTCATCACTTTACTCTCGTGTTGATTTGTATATTTGTTGTAGATTCTGCTCCAGCTCTCTGGGTAGACTATCCATCAAACACACTACATATTCAACAAACCATGGATATTGTTGATCGAGAAATAATATCAAATCTAGGATTGACGCCATTTGCGATCGTAGCATTTGGAAGGAGACTTTCTTTCTATACTAAAAATTCAACTGAGCAAGGTACCGCTGAAACAATCGAACTACAGAACTATCTTCTTCGACTGTCTCCATAAACAATTCTAACAAACAGACAATAGAATCTCTTCAAAGAAGCCATTCTTTTCTTTTCTCATCTTTGTTAGCTCAATGCAGTTTAGAAAATATGTAAAACACTTATCAATGTCAATCACCTTCAGGAAGTCAAAATTGGCATTATCACGATTAAATCGTAATACATACGCGTGCTGAATAGATTCCTTACAGTTACATGTCACTTCAACTGCTTTGCAATATGCTGCCAATTGGAGTGCATAGTACTCATAGACAGATTTACCTGATTTAAAATCGATAATGATTAGATCGCCTTCATGATTCATTCCTATTGCATCGACAAATCCAGAATACTGATATCTACTTGTCAACCGTCCCCCATTCGTACTTTGGATGTTGAACGAATACATCTGTAAAGTAAATATCGATAGAGTGTTGCTTTTTCCACAACCGATAACCAGAAATCAATGCTTTTGTGTTGGGCGTTTCTTTGACGGTTTGACCTGATATCAACTTAGTTAGAATATCATGTACTTCACTTCCAAATAGCCCACTCTTTCGAAGCTCTACAATCACATGAATCCATCACATTTACCTTCAGATGGTGCACTTTCAGCCGCTCGTCGCATAAAATCTAAGTCATCTTTCGAAAACACACGATTTGGCTGTCAATGATTGATTGTTTCGAGTCCTACTTGCTTCTTCTGTGTAAACATGATTTGCTTAGCATACGAATCGAGTACTATTTTCTGCCTCCAACTGGAAAAACCTACAAATCAACAGACTCTACAACTACCCTCTTCCTTCTGAAACAACAGATAATATGGATGTAACTGATGCATAATGCTTTGTAAGCGAATCATCAAGATGAGATCTATTGTTTACTCCTCTTCTATTAAATACTTGAAAGAATTGGATGACTTTGTAATGACTTTTGTTATATCAAGCTTAGTTGCAAGCTTGGACACTGACATCAACAATAGTGTGAAGATAACTGTTCCAGGATGAAGATTGATTACACAATGGAATTACAAAATCAGAGATACTTTTCATAGAGCTGCTTGTTGATTTGATCCATGCTAATCCGAATGTAGCTTATTACCTCTCAGATTATCAGTAGAAATGATTGGAATGATTTTAAAAAATGAATGGAAAGACGATTGTTACATGATAACAAATATAACATCCAAAATAAACTTATGAAATACCTGGAAGTCCTCTGAACCCATCCCGAATCGTTTCTATTAGATAGTTTGCAAACTCTTTACTATTATTTGAGACTGCTTGTGACTGAGCAATATCATGTCCAAGTCCCTTCTCAATAACACGAGCAGTCTTAAGCATATCATCTCCATCTACTGGCATAAACATTACCTTTAAGGAAGGGAACATACGAAGATCTTGATAGATCATTTCCCATACAAAACTGAAACTCTTGTGATGACGTGGATTTTCTTTGCGACTGCATCCTCCATCTGAGTGATTGGGACAATCTCCACACACAAGAATCATATGATTGTAATCTCTATACTTCTTCATCTCCTTAATTGCTCTTTCAAATCCACTTTGCATATCTTCACAGTAACTATTACATCCGCACCCTCCAGTTGCTGTAAATGCAAATAACTTCCTCCTAAGTTGGTTGAAATCTTCAGTAATAAACTCTGAACTGTTGATTGTATCGCCAAAGTCTTTGTACTCAACCACTTGACCAACAATGTGACTTCCCTTGATCTTCCCACTCTTAACTAATCGCCTTTCTTCTTCTTGAAGTGTTTCTAATACGTTCATGATGTTGTTCTTGGTTGCTTCAATGTAACTATGCATAGATCCTGTAGTGTCCATAATAATTGTGACACAGAAATCAATAACCTTTGTCACAAATTCACGTTTCTCAAATGGCCGCTTCTTCATCTTATCAGTTCCAAAATTACTCATATCGATTCCAGACTTTGCATTTTCATCTCTTGCCTTCGCATCTGAGAACTGTTCCACATTACACAACCAAACTGCAGCATTACTTATCCATCGAGCTGTTCCCTCTGAGGTGAACTCCAGGAATAACTTGGAAGCAGCTGTATCAATGATCATTCGACCTCTGGTATCAACTGAGTCATTGTTCCGAACCATAATCGAAGCATTTCCTTCACTCTCCATAGCAAATACTTCGAATCCATTCTCTTCCAATCTCTTCTCATTCAACTTACATAGTGTTGTTCCTTCTGAGATCTCCTTAATACCAAAATCAAGCTTCGATAACTGATCAAAGTCCGTCACATCACCTCCTATTGTAATGAAATGGCCTGCTTTTGGAACAGTCTTCTTTGTCCGTATCATCATATTTCCTCCTTGAATCGATTTCTCCTTATCACCTACAGCTTCAAAGCCATAAAAGCGTTGAAAATAACGATCTGCCTCATACGTATAAGGCATATTCTCAAGGAACCAGAACACACCTCCTCCATTCTCACTGAATGTGTAGACACAATCCAAGAAAGAATCACAGAAGTCCTGTTTTCCACTCTTTCCTTGTGAAGGGAACTCTCCATCTCCAGGAGAACAAGTGATAAATATCACACGAATGTTTCCTCTTCGAAGAATCTCCATTGCAGTCTCATAATCAAAAGCATACAAAATGTTGAATCCCTTTCCAATAGGATTACCACTATGATCCTTACCATGACCCAACTTGATAACTGGGGAAAATGGTTTTATAGGGTCCTTTCCATAACGTAACACATCTTCAGTAATGAACTCATCTTGTATCTTCCCATTTTCATCCTTTTCATCACTTCGACGCAGATACAGAATCACAAACAGAATCGTGTATTCACCAAAACCACCATCTTCACCAAGATCATTGACACTACTGTTGTACTGACCAACCTCCATACTTCCAGATTCAGTTTTATCAAGAATACGGTTCTTACTCAATGCAATCTCATAAGTACTAGCAATTGCCGAGATGTTCTTCACCATATCATCAAAACAAGTAGCATGTTTCATTTCCTTTATCTCAGGAGTGATCTCATGCTCAGGAACTGCATAACAGACTTCTGCTTTGTCTGAAGGATTACTGATATTCATGATTGCTTGATTCAATAGAGCAGGATTTGCAGACCATAACATTGTGGGGAACAAATCTTTGAATCCATTCAAATACTGACCAAGACCTATTCCAATGTATGTCATTTCTACACCATGGACAATGGCTCGAATCTCATTACGAGCTGCTTCAGACACCACACCATTTGTGAGAACAATCATCAGAGAAGAAAATGAACGACAATTACTCGTACAACAGGCATAGCGAATACAATCAGGAAGGGTTGTATTATGACAAGGTGAATGAAGTGTAGAAAGCAGACTCAGGATCACATTGGACTCCCACAAATCACCTGATGGAGACCCTGTACAGATACGAGTTACTGTGGAACCGGCAACCCATATATCGACACATGGTAATTGGAGATTGCTAATATTTCGGAGCAATGATAGAACTGTTAAAAGGGAATGTACTCGATTGATGTAGCTGAAGGCAAGTGATGAACAGTCAATGACAATTGAGGCACAATACGAACGAACCTTATCGGATCCGAGCTTCTTGAATAGTTTTCCATCACCTGCCTTGCTTACAATATACTTGATATAGTTAGCAATGTGAATTGAGGTTCCTGAAGTGCTTGCAACATATCCAGTTGACTTGTTGGGTACAAAGAGATTCGAACTCAAAGCATCAAATAGATTATCGGCTGAGATCAATACATTCAGATCGTTAAGTGTCAAAGAAGTCGACATTGATGGAGTTACCGTCAAATCTGCATCCAGAATCTCCACAAACTTTGCATTCTGTTCACTTGTAATGATACACTGGAATGTTACTGATTTGTTGGAGGAGAATGTTGCTTCTAGATCCTCATCGATCGAATCAACAATTGTAGCTACATTCATTGGTTCAGAACAGTTCACTATGTTCATTGGTTCCTTGGTGAACATGATTCCCTTAAGGATTTCCCAGTTATGTAAGAGATCACTGACCTTATTAATTGCAATGTATCCCTCTCCAAAGTTTGCTTTGAGCTGATTCTCAAGTGACTGTTGATTGCTCTTCAACAAAGCTTCTTCTTCATTCCCTATCACACAGAATAGATACATTTGGTCCTTATGACTATCAAAGACTGCCTTCACTGATGCACAAGAGGATATCAACTGTTCACTCATTCCATCTCCCACAATCACAATAGGATCTTTCTCATTGAACTGTCCTGTCACCATCAATAGGTCTAGAGGTGTTGAAGGAAGCTTTACTATCAATTCTGTATCAAAGATGAAAGAAACCACATCAGTTAGAGACTGATCCTCAATAGGAATGAGTACTCCCTTGTAACGACCACATGATACAAAGAGACGACAATGAATACCAATCTCTTTCATTACTGTCACCAGGATTGATGTGATAATAGAACGTATTCGACTCTTCTTTGTTCTGTGAGTACAATTTGTATCAATAATCACATTTACAGTTGATGATGGCTCCCTTGATAAGGCAGAACTCTCTGACATCAATGCAACCAGTTGAGAACTAGTTGTTAGAATTGGAAGGAGTAACTTCTCTTCAATATCCCTTGTCTTCTTCTTAAATGACTCCTTTGTAAGAGTTGATGCTGTTGCAGTTGGAGTAACGAATCGTTCTTTCAATCGACGATTATTGATCATCTCATACAATTCATCCATCTTCTTCTTCTCCATCATTTTTAAGAAGTTCTTGTAATTTTCACCACGATATCGTTCTTCGTTTTCATCGACCTTTTTGTCATCTTTCTTCTTCTTTTTCTTCTTATCCCTCTTTTTCTCTTCTTCCTGAGATACACCAGTATCAATGATCACTGCATTCACAGCAGCTGACACCTTACTCTTCACATCATCTGAGATTCGATATCCTCCTTTCGAACTATCACTTGCTTCAGTATCCAACATAACTGTTGTCTTTGTTCCACTTACTTCCTTATCGATCACCACATTCTCCTCAATAACTCTATGAGTTATCACTGTTTCTGTATTCCATTGAAGAGATGAACTACCTTGTGTTATCAGACATAACATGGTATAAGTTCGATTTCGGATACAAGGCAACAAATAATGACTTGACTCACAGGCATTGAGAATCAACTGAATCTCTGCTCTTTGTTTCTTGTCTGCTGATAGAATTCCAAGACATAAATTGTTGAGAGCATTCAAGAATACTGACATGGTTTCTGACTTCAATTGTTCTATTAATGCATCAGTATTCGCAGAAACACTCTTTGATATGCTGATAGGATTAGATGAAGACTTGCCACGCTCGAATGGAACAAGAGTATTCTTATTGAATGTAAATAGAGAATGAGGCTTTTCACCATATCTTGTTCCAAAGTTAACATATACACTACGAGTCTTTCCAATTGACTGACTATATCCATACCTAGAGGAAACATGAACTGGGTTTGGACTATCACTGAACCAGACATCTAGACTATCATGTGGAGGATACAGATAATAGTAATAGTTAAAACAAGGTTCTGAGGTACGAACATACTCAAGACGTTTCACTGTGAATACAACGAATATCGATTTCACCAATACAGGTTCCTTATTAGTATCAATCATCACTTCAGCCTTCAACTCAACAATCTTCTTTCCCTCCTCTGTTGTATTCAATATTAATGATACTCGTGTAGTATCAGCAATAACATCCACAGAAGGATCTTTGCTTGTTACAACTAACTGCAATGAATCATGTGTTTTGATTATAGGTATGCTTATTTGCTTACCATCCACACCAATATAACGTGTTGGCAAATAGAATGTATCCTTCTTAGGAAGACAAAGTGAGACTTCATTTTCATCCATAATCATCAGAATAACATCATTCAATTCCGTAGTCTGAGCAACAAATTCTTTTGAACTGCTTGTGATATCTGGGAAGAAGTATTGAGAAGCACTGGAACTACTCTGAACTAGATTCCTCCTTTCATCCTCCTTGGTTTTCAGTTGTGTTTCCAACTCTCCTACTACCTGATTCTTCTTGATCTTCTTATCTAGTAGCTGATTATACGCATACACATCATTAGAAGAACTGGAATCATAATATGCCATTCTAGCATTATTGTCACGAGGAATACTCACATACTGATCACACCGTCTTGCATTTCCTTTTACAGAATAATCAAGAACATATAGATCCACAATCTGACTTGCTGATGTGATCTCAGAACATAACAAATTAATATGGCTATGCATTGAATAGAATGAAGGACATTCATTCTGACTTAATGACACTATAGAACTTGACCAAGAACCAGTATGACGATGAGAAAGCCCATATACATAGAAGTCTTCAGGACGACCTTGTACGTTGTAAGCAAAACCATTATAGTCTCGTAGTTTCAACATTGTTAAGAAGAGAACAAGACTGAGATATATGTTACCATCATAGTAAATCGAATTATAGTAACCATAACTATAGCTTCTACTTGATTTCTTTGCTGATGATAGTATAGACATAGTATTCTGATAATATCGAAGTTCAAACTCCACTTTATCCTTTGTCTCAACATACCATTTCCATGGAGCCAGAGGAAGTACCACCATCAGATGGTGCTGTGTTAGGGATTCTGGAAGAAATCCATCCTTAGTTATCACATAATCAATTCTATTCAGTAAGAATTCTAATCCTTCTGGAGGACTTAACGTCAGTTTTAGAGTACCATTCTTCTTTGACAAAAACTTGGCATCCTTGGGAACTAGAACAATTTGGAAAGCAAAAGGAGAATAATCACTTCGTAGAGATGGTATTCGTGGACTAAAGGAAAATTGATTCTTCGTGGGAGTTGACCAGTATGGTTGAAACATACCCTGATTCAGTTGATTGAATGCTAACAGATATGCATACACACGAATCGCTGTATCATTACGAATTAAATCATCAGAAGTCTTCCCAAAGTGTTGTCTGTTATAGTCATCAGCAATTCTTGTATACTTATCAATGATATCAGTCTTCTTCAACGAAAGCGAGGTTTCAGCCTCTCTCAACTCATTGCGTGCTATACGTAACCCTTCGGACACTCTCTGGATCTCTTTATCCTTTACAACGATCTTGTTCTTCGTCTGTTCACGTAGTTCCTCTTGGACCTTCTCAATCAGTTCATCAATCGATGATGCAACTCTTAATGCTTTCTTCAGGGAATAGCAAAGTATCTCATTGTTATACATATCAATCACCACTTCTTCCAATGATGATCGCTCTCTTGGACATACAACTCGAAGCTTTTCCTCAAAACTCAACTTACAAGAAGATGACCAAACCAAGTGGAACAACTCATCTTCCTTCTTTGACAGTGATGATTGTAATTCCACTTCGTATCCTAATACACGAGCAGGAATCTCCATTCCCTCTTCCACATCTGCTGACATATCACACTTCCATAGTGACTGAACTTTCGCAATCTTTGAATATGACAATTTAACAATCTCATTCTTGTTATCAGAATCTAGAGTCTGAAGAATAGCAATAGATTCTAAGTGAATAGGTTCCATGTCTGTTACGCTCAATCTTCGTATCAGATCATTTCTAATAGATTCATAGGCATCCTTCTTCTTCTTGTATTTATACTTATCCTTCACCTGTCCCACTTGTGATTCAAACCAGTCATTCTCATTCAACATATCAATGGCTTCTTGGATTGCTTGTTCTGTCTGAGGACGGGGCATTAGGAAAGGATACATGTGATAGTTATTAACGAATTCCTTCCAATTAATATTCTTCCTATACACACATAACAAGGCATTCAGAAGAATGATCAAAGAATCTTTCACGTCACTCTCATAGTTTCCAAAATGACGTAATGCATCCACAATATCAATCTTCAATTCCTTTAAAACATCAGCATATTCATTCAGAATCACTGCTTGACAATGGAATTTGTTCAACTTATACAGACAATGAGAAGTCTTTGCAATCATTTTTTGATAAGGAGCTTTATATTCATATTCATGGTACTCTTTCTCCACATCTCCATTAATTCCCAACTGATTAAATGTAGTACTATCAATTCGACCATCGAAAGCCTTCTTGATGTTATCCTGAAGGGTCTTGTTGGGTCCACAGTGATGAAGCACATCACGGAATCGATACTGTTGAGTCTGATCATCTTCAAGAGAATCACTCTTCTTATCCAAATAATCTTTAGCTACTTTAGAGTCTAGTTCTGTTACAAATCCTGATATAAGTTTCATTCCATCACAGTGTTGAACTGATTCAGGGAGTTTCTTCATTTCATTCTCAATTGCCTCACGAATAGTACGTGTTGCTAACACATTGTCCAATGTTGGTGTCCTCGTGAAATCACGTTCCTTATTCTTGGCCAACAAAAACTCAGTACGAATCTTGTCAACAGCACAAGTACAAGTAATCATCATCTGTTCATTCATCATACTGTCCATATACACAAATATTGATTCGAATAGAGACTTCAATTCATCATACTCAAGAGTATCAATTAGTTCTGCAGTTCGACCACAGATATAGTATAGAAGATACAACTGATTATTGTCTTCTTGGGAAATGTTGAAGAAGTATGTCAATTGAGTACCTTTGCTAAAACAGAAATCTGAAGCTTTCTTTCTTGGATACAGAGGAGGATGAATATCACTCAAGATGAACCATCGATGAAGAATTGAAGCCAAATCACCACTTTGATTTCGAATCACACTATTCTCAAATGTCTCTGTAGAGTCAAGGAACCTAGTAAGTACATCCACAATGTAATAGATGAATGAAGATTCTAAATACTGCTTCGACTGTGAGAGATGCTGACAAACATCGTTACGATTGAATGACATGGGTGTAGAGTCGCAAATACGCATCAACACCTTTCGAGTCTGATTAAATCGTTCCTCATCAGATATCTTTGCTATTGATTCAATCAGATCCTCCAGGTCCGATTCAATCGAATGAGGGATCTCAAATGTTACCAATCGCTCGTTGAGACGTGGCTCATATCCAAACTCGATAGCAAAGGATTTCTCATCTCCACTATTGATCACACGCATGCAACGACGGAATTGGTGTTCCTCTTTCTCTCCAAACCATTCTGGTTTGCCAGTCTTACCCACAATATAACAAATCTCTTGGATTGACTTTGAACTGGCTATGGGATCACTGTAGATAATCACACATCGACTCAGGAATGGTCCAGTAAAGTGTTTCAAGGTGTTCTCTGAAATGGTAAAGAAGATTCGGAAGTCAGAATGAATCTGCTTTTCATTTCCACCAGATTTTGATGACTTATGAGATACATATGTCCATTCTTGATCACCTGCTACCACTTTCATTATCGGATTCTCTTCACAAAGAGAGTTAAGAGATTCCATCACATCATTGTTTGCCAAATGAATGTCTTCAATCACAATCCATTGACCTTCTTCCATAGCTTCCAACAATGGACCTTTTCGGAATACAATGTGGTCTATTCCATTCTCATCTACTGCTAGAGAAGAACGACCAATAAAAGAATCAGGAGTACTCTCATGATTCAGATATACAGTTCGACATCTCATACCCCACATATCAGCAATAGAAGAAATCGTATAACTCTTTCCAGAGGGAGACAAACCATACACTAGAATAGCTCGTTTACTCAAAAGAGCCAAAGAGAGTTTGAATACTGTAAACAACTCAGAGGTGGTGAAACACCATTCATGGAAACAATCATTGTATGTTGTAGGAATCACAACTTCCCAGAAACTTGTCACCACACAATGATCTTCACGTTTCACAATCGTCACATTCTTCTGTTCTTCCTGACCAAGAATCTTCTCAACAATCCTTCTTTCTGACTCTTCATGACGACAAGCAAATACAAGCCACAAAGCAGCTTGAAGAGAAATGGTCTTATTAGCACTACAAATCTGTTGTACTTTCAATACATCACGAAGTGAGAATGGAATGGATGTCTTCTGAGAAGACAAGAAAGATTGCTTGAAAAGACTCATAATTGTGTCTGTCATTTCTGGTGAGTTTCCTGGAACAGATGCAAGAATCGAAGTAGCAGTAAGGAAGAGTTCCTGGATTGAATACTTGATATCACGATGATGTAAACAGAAAGAATAGAACTGACGAGGAAGAGTACTTCGATTAGCAGACATTGCAGCTGGGTTCATACAACAAATAAGAAGCATATCTTCTGGAATTGATATCTCTTCACTTCCTGGCACTTGGAAACGTTCATGATTACAATACGCTCGAACCAAAGATAGTAACACCTCAAGCACATCACAAGGAGCCAAATTCACTTCATCAAGAAGTAGTGCTATTCGTTTTCCTGTTTGAGGGCCTGATACCAGAAGATCTGTGATACTACCATTCTTAAACTGAAGATTACCATTCACTAACGAATAACAACCAAAAATGCTGTCAATCGTAGTACTGTTGGAGAAACTGATTCGCTTATACACAAAATCATGACAAAGGAAGAAGTTTTCTGTTGCTACCGTCTTTCCCACTCCAGGATCACCTTCAAGAATCAGCGGGATGTGACTAAAGTCCGCAATAGCTACTGATGTGAGTAATTGAAGAGTAGTCTTGGTTGGAAGGAGAGAACGCATTCGCTTCTTCTTATCAAAATCATCTGTCTCTGCACGAAGAGCTGATATCACTTTCTTGAGAAGTATTGAATGAAAGAAGGTATTCATCAGACTTGTATCATTCATTTCAGCATCCTTTTCTGTGATCTGCAAGAATTGAATGAATGACTTCATGGATTCATCATTCTCAAGTATTTCAATCATTTCTTGACGTTTATTGGCTTCTGATTGGAAGTATGTGATATAAAGAGGAGTATACAGATGAGGATTCTTGAATGCATCTCTCATCTTATCAGCCTTACGTAGTACATGAAGAGGATATTGATCATTGTTCTTAAAGTCATATTTGCTAATCTCACTAGAAGAGAACGATTGACAGAACACTTGAAAATATGCGTCCTTATTCTCCACTCTATTGATATCCAGAGGTTCACATGTAGTCAGAATGTTGAGCTTGTTTCCAACAATATGTCGATCATGATAAGTATTGTTCTCAAACAATGTGAACTCTCCATTTCCAAGATTGAATAGAAGAGCATAAAGACGAGGTCGCAAATGTTCACTAAGAAGATTGATATTATTAAGAATTACTGATCGATCTCCCATAATAGCACGAAGAAGTGGACCAGGTCGATACAAAATTACTGATGGTTTCTCTTCACTTCTCTTTGATGAAGTAATTCCATGGGAATCTGATTGTCCATTATTATGTAACATCTCTGCTTGACTTTTGATCTCCTTTAATTGATCCTCCAGATAACTAACATAGAACTGAAGTGGAGTTCCATCCAAGTTGGAAGTACGTACTGAACGCAGAATGTATTCAATATCTTCTTCATGACATACAGATACTTCACCAAATACATGACTCATCTCCATAGAACTCGACATTTCCATGTGCAATGCATCGGGTTCAAGATACTTACAAACCTCACTAGTCACATCTGGATCTCCTACAAGAAGAAGTGGAGTACGCAACAGAGAATACTTGGTTAGAAGGGCGGTGAAGAGGGCAGTTTTGACTGCAGAATCTGTATCCTTAACAGAATTGTAAGGAAGCGAACTCTCCACAATAAGAGTACCTCGGGAGAATCGAGTGGCTCCAGAATGTGTCGTAGATTCAGATGTTACCGCCTCTTTGGATTCGAGAATCACTTCTGTTTCCTTCATATCCTTCTCACTAAGTTCACTTTTGTGTTTATCAAGAATTGTTTGCAAAACCTCCTTCTTCTTAGGTCTATCAGCGAATAACGCAGCAGTCACAAGCATAGTATTCTTTGATGAATCCATTGTATTGATTCTCTCAACCATCATGATCTCACCTAATGAGATCTCACCCGAATCCATATGGTCACACAATACTTTGCAAAACGAATTCTGAATAAAAGACTTTGCAATTGCTCCAGTAATTGCAGGCAACTTGACAGTTTCATAAAAGGCAGGAAGAGGAACTGTGAGTGTATCTCGTCGTGTTGTGAATATGAAAAGAGCACGAAAAGCAGGATGAATCTGATGACGCTCAGCAATAGGATACGTAAAATCATGAGTAAATGGATCCAGAATCGTATCCATTTGTTCCAACAGTTCAATTGACATGTTCTCTGCATTATCAAATATCACAAGATATCCCTTTTCTACCGCATCCATCAAAACACCAGGATTGAAATTCCCTTTGATATCTGTACTTCCCATTAAGGTTACAAAGTCCGTTTCTGTGGACACTTGAATGATCTGATGCTCACGAATTGACATGAGAGAGATCATCTGTCTAGTTAGATATGTTTTCCCACACATTTTCCGTCCATACAGAGCAGTTGCCTTATTCTTACAAATAGAATAAAAGAGATTAGAAATTGGAGAACACAGAGATCCAAGAGATTTCAATTGAGATAGTGGAGATTTCTTACAAATAGAATCAACAATTGCAGAATTGAGAGGAATTGTAGTCATATAACGAATGAACATAAGACTTGCTAAAACGTGTTGCTTGAAGAAGAAACTAGAATCATGAGAATAACGGACCATACACTCATATGCCTCTCTCTCTTCACTCAATCCATAATCATATTGGAATTGACCTTGATAGTCATCATTCATGTTCACCGATGACTCACAACCTATCATAATCTCAAGAAAACGATTTCGTAATGCTGGAGAGAAGGATTGAAGACCTTTCTCTGAGGTAGTCGCTATCACACGGAAAGATGAATGGAGAATCACATTAGGGCTTTCCCTACGTTCATCAAAACGAATAATGTGGGTTCGACCATCTGCGGGCAATAACTCCAATACCGAATTCAGTCGTTCAATTACATTCGATTTCATTGTCTCCATCGATTGAAGAACACAGATTCCACCCTCCTCTATTCGGTTCAGGAAAGGAGAAGCTACAAAGCGAGGAACAGGATTATCATTATCATCCTTCTCCAATGCATAACCTCCAATGACACTATCTGTAGATGATGAACTGCTACAATGAACGATTTCAGATACCGTTCCATCTTCCGCCAGAATCTGTAGAAGAGCGCGACAATACTTTCTTGCAGCATACTCAGTCTCTCCAATAAGGAGAATATGGCAACCAGCATCCAATCCGAGACGAACTCGATCATACACATTTGACCAACAGGTTAAGTCTAAATGATCTTCAGAAAAGGTCACCTCTGGAGCTTCTAGAAAAGGTCCAATTCGTAAGTTTTCATTGTATGCAATCTCTAATGCATGATCCAAGCATCGTCGTCCATCAGGAACACTTTCTAGATTCTGACAAACCCTCATAATGGCTTTGGCACGAGAACAATCACGAAGTGTATAATCCTTTCCCTTATCACATGGATTCACATGAACACGAGTTCGTTCTTCTGCTTTCTCATGAATCTGTGCAACACGTTTCCCAAGAGAATCATCATGAAGCATGCCACAGATAATCTCTTGTCGCTCTGCTGAATCAATTTTTGGGAAATATCGCTTTGACTCAGCATGTCCAATTAAACGGAAACAATCCTTTATGTTACTTGACATCACACTTCGTTTGTAATCACTTCCAGCAGGGTTCTGTGTTGCTATCACACGGAAATAGGGATGCATCAAACACTCTTCACTTCCTTTTGTTGTTTCATGTTGGATCTTTTTACCAAAGAGATATGACAACAAACTCTGGATGACTGGAGGAGGTGCAAGTGACATTTCATCCAAAAGAATCACCTTGCCATGAATGAAAGCATCCGTGAAAGGACCATCCTTAAACATGATTCTATTCTTCTCATTATTTGTTATCACAAGATCTCCAAGTAACTCTTCTACTGTCGACGAAGGACTGAAATTGTAACGAACTAAAGGCAATTGAGCTTTTCTACAATACTGCTCCACAGTGAACGTCTTTCCAGACGATGTAACACCTTCAATAAGAGTAGGAATGTTGTAGCGAATCAAATCTTCCACTACCTCATTTCGCTTCACAGTCATCTCTGTATTATGCATGAATGGAGGTTGTTCTGTTGTAGCCTTCCGAGTCATATATGGAGTCAGTTCATAATACTTCCAGTCTTCTGAATACGGAGACTTAGCTACAATAACTCTAACACTCGAAGAAGGAGAATGAAAGATGAGTGATTTCGATTCACAGAGAACAGTACAGAAATTGTCCCCAGAGAGAATAGCCAAAGTAGCATGCTTGACATTATGGATTACAAAGAAATGCATCTCTTCAGTCACTTGATTGTGATTGAAAGTATCATGAGGTAATAATGGAAGATAGAAGTCTTTAATTATCTTCTCTAAATGTGGTTGACCTGAAAAGCAAAGACGATCACCAAGATAAAGATACTCACAACCATCTGTCAGTGCAGAAGCAAGAGTATAAAAGGATTCAGTGACTTCTTTCTCAACAGAGACATATTCGTACTCATCAGTAGCTGTAAACCACTGCATAGTTCTCTGTACTAAATTCTGATTCTTCTTCCTTTTCTCCATAATCTCTCTTCGAGCAAAGTAATGAATAATCAGAGAGTCAAATGATTGAGTGGCTAATGTTGATTTCTCATTAGATTTATTGAAATAGCCAACTAGAATGGATTCTTCATTGTCATAGTGACGATGGGGATTGGAATCCAACTCATATTCCTGTCCATCAAAATCCTTCTGTTGAATTGTGACCAATCGGTCTTTCTTCTCTTCTTCCTTAAGAATCTTTGGACCTTCCATTTGACCAATAACTAGACCATTCAAAATGATAGGGAAACTGAGTTGATACTGACGTATCAACTGACCACAATTGGATTCAATACGTCCTTTGTCTGTTTTCGTAGCTTTATCATCCAACTCGATATTCAACTCCTTAATCTTCATTCCTGTTTTACACACGATATCCACAATCTCATTAATGCCCTGGTATTTGACGACTGAGTATGGTAGAGAAAGAGAACTCAATGTCATAGTGCGATTCTCAATTTGCATTTCTCCTTGAGCTCTCTTGATTTCACCTATTCATCAGAAGAAGCGAAGGATTCTGACTCAACACTTTGATGACTTGGACTCTACTTAAGAGTGGTGCTTTGATGATATTACGAAAATGCGACTTGCTGAAATTCGTAATTGACCATGTCACTGTAAAGAGAGGAAGTGAAATGGAATGAGTATCAAAACATAAAGGAGAGAGAGCTGAAGAAGCAGAAATAGATTCAACCTTCATCATAGAAAGAGTGAATAACGATTTCTAAATCAGAGCAAAACCAAATTCAATACAGGAAGAATAAAAACACTGGTAGATTGATTAGATGATCGTTCGAGATCAGAAAGAGTGATAGATTGTCCCTGAGTATTGAGAATGAAAACATCTTTCCTTTCGGTGTCAGTGAGTGACTTCTACGAATCAATAGAAACACGAATAGGAACATTGATATAATACTCTAGAGATGTCTGTACCCAAGAATTAATGGAATAATCCACTTTCATACCTTTATGCAAATACACGATGGTGAGAGAACGCATATATGTTGGTGTTGGATATGGTTTAGGACTCGGATCAGGTGATGGGTTTAGAGTAATACCAGGTGATGAGTTTAGAGTAATACCAGGTGATGAATTCATAGTTAGACCAGGTGATGAGTTTAGAGTAATACCAGGTGATGAATTCATAGTTAGACCAGGTGATGGGTTTAGAGTAATACCAGGTGATGAATTCATAGTTAGACCAGGTGGCTTCTTCGGTGCATTATTTCCATTCGGGTGTATGGTCGGATTAACAGTTGGTTCTACAGGAACACGAATTAGTTTTGCATATTCCTCCCTAGTCCATACTATAACATCAACATTCATTCATCCAACCAACAATCAATATGAAGTTGGAAGTTCTTAGCCAGAGAGCCAACAGAAACATCCAGATTGGAAAGAGCAGAAGAGGATCCATGAAGAACAACTACAAGTGTTTTCATTTGAAGTGAAGGGTGGGGATAACCAATAGCCTTCAAGTATTGGATCATAGCATCCCGTAAGGAAAGGGAATAGAGTACTTCAAACATCTGTTGATTCAAAGAAGATAAAGTAAAGATGATTCTTATTGTCATCGAAATAGCTGAATCAGGTTTCAACACCACTAAAATCAACAAACCTTTCTATTCCTACCTTCAAGAACAGAATCCGCAGTAACACCTTGAGAACCAAGAGTCTTATCATTATTCAGTATTTGAGAAGAAGTTTTCAAGCAAAGCATAGTATCACGCTGACCACAATACTGTTGAATTACATCCATAGGTGTATCAGACAATCGAACAGTGTATTCTTCAGTTTTTTCACCTTCAGAAAACACCTTCACGATTATAGTTTGGATTTTCCTTGTTTCTTCACAGATAAGTGTTGTAGAGGAAGTAATCCCGTTCTCAGTCAATGTATTCGTTAGAGAAAGAACAGTTCCATCTCTTAGTAAAGAAAAGAGAGAAGTGAAGTGATCCTGAAACTGACTACCATAAGCATTCTAATCATCATGTCATATACACAATCAGACCTTCAAGTGGAGCTCAAGAACTGCTTTAATCGTCATATTACCAGACACTTCATATTTGTAGGTATTTGGACCTTGAACAACAATGATTGTTATTCTAGATGTACTGGAATTTGACCAGGAATACAGTATACCTGATTATCATAGTAAAGATATGAACCTACAAAGAAGGGAACAAGAAGAGAAAATGTGATAATCTGCAAGTGTCCTATCCTTCAGGAGGATCTGATTCGATGATGACAGTGCAAGTTTATCCAAAAACGAATCATTGTACTGGGTTCTGTATAACATCTAGATCTCAATGATCGGAAACCACATACCTGAACATATTGCTTAAGAACACTGCCAACATAAAACTCTGAAGTTACTTCAATGGAATATTTGAAACTGTTCATATAAGAAATATCCACCAGGAAGGTATTGGATTTTTCAGGTAAGATACCTAAATGTCAATGATATCAATAAGAAGGACAATCAAGTCGCTTGCGAACAACCCCACATTGATACATCTTCAACCCCTTATTCAATACATGGTTATTACATTGCAATACAGCGTTCTTAACAAGGTCTTCACTATACTTGTCCTTCAGAGTATCCTGAAGATAGTGCCGTAGTACTGTTTCAACAGAATCATCTTTCTTTACAACCATGTTGCTATAGATACCACTTATACCGATTTCGATTGTGAAAACAGGAGGACATCCCGCAATGCCTGAGACTGGATTAGCAGGCTTGCGCACATATGGAGGTGGTTTCTTAAGAGCATTTTTGTTCACTAGCATTATCTTTTCTTGAAAGCCACTGAAGGGAATCGGTGTCAATGATGGTAATTCAGTTCCATCCTTACGCTGAATAGAATAGCAATCAGCACTTCCAGACAATTTCAGAGATTGGATACAGTACAAAATGAATTCACTAACAGTGAATCCTGAATAACAACGGACATCACAGACATGATTATCCCATGTTACAGACTGTGTCAAAGCACGGCCAATCCTAATTTCAGATCCAGTAGTTAACTGAGTCAATAAGGGAACCGATACATTCAACTGCTTCTTTCCAGAGAGGAAGATTAACTCCTCGAACCTAACACCAGTAACCTTCTAACAATCAATATTGTTTCTCGTCATTACAGTGAAATATGTCTTATATTGCTGCACTGTTATAACAGCATCAAACTCCAGAGAAAATGAAGTCTGGTCCACAGTGAATGATACTGGTATCATTCGTATTTGCAGTTTATTAACTAAAAGAATAACAGAATAATTGGCACGATTTCTGGCTTGACAATTCCCCCCTCAATTACAATTTCCCGCGGGATCCCATTCTTTTGACAATACTCTAGTACTATTCTCAGTTATTATTTCTTTTTATGATTTGAGTCAATGGAATCAATATCAAACAGAATTCCACATTCACTTGAAACAACAAAGAGTAGTTGATTCCAAATAATGAGAGGATTATGATTCCTAATAATAGGCAGAATTTGGAATCGATACAACTTAATCCTATGAATCGTATCTTTCAGATTGCTGGAGAGTTTTTGGAAAGTGTAGATCAACGTGCAGACCGATCTGTAAATGGTAAGGATTGCCTTTACTCGTAAGAGTTAGCTTCAAATACTTCAACATCATATAAGCCAAGGTAATTTAGATCCTATCTATTAGTAGCTAGATCCTCCGAGAATCGCAATACTGATGATACTTCTTTGAGTACTGGTCGTGACCGAGAGCGATATTCTACAAGAAATGTAGGATTCATTAACATTCATCATTGGCAGCCGCGTTTAAGAAAACCGGTTTCTTCTCAGCTAACTGTGAATTCGATAAAACCAGTAACATATACACCACCTGTAGAAACGAAACGTGTTGATATAGATGTTGCTTCGTTGATGGCAACATTAAACTCGGATGACAATGTAATTTGTATGAACTCGTTTGTAAGATAAAGGTATCGCACAAACGTTGTACATCAGAACAATTGCCAAATGTGATTTCACTTGTTGTTGTTAAGTGTAGGGTGAGAGACCAGACGCCGGTTCCAGCACATCACATCCAACTCCGTCTCCTCAACCATCGCAACTTGCTGTCGTTCCTCCAGTATTCGAGGAAAGGAAAAGAGGATCTCACGAATGGGGAGAACTTGAAGGAGAAGTTGGACTCCATATAACAGCGAGTGTAGAACCCCGTGATGTTCCGGAAGAGTCACCTTTAGCAGTGACTCTATTGGAAAATGCCCAGTTAGACTTACCACCAATATCGGATATGTTGTTTTTTGTGCAGTTCTATGATAGATAGTGATGTTGAAGAGCTACGTCACCAGTTGGAGGAAGTGGAGCAGGAATTGAGTGTTCGAGAAGAAGATTGCCGTTTATTGAGAAAGTCGTTGGAAGAGAAAGAGAATCGGATCGATTTATTGGAGAATAAGATCAAAGTGATGCGAATTGAAGTAAGAAAGTGAAGATAAAATGAAATTTAGATTGACCGAGATAAAGACAAAACAGAGACTTTGTTAGATGAGAAAGATGCACTGATCATGCAACTTCAATCTCAAGTTGAGAGTAACAAGGCAGAGTACTATAAGCTCCAACTGAGTATTGGCGAAGAGAAGGCGAAGCGAGAACGCTCACTGAAACAAAGTGAGAAGGAAGCTAGTGCTATTCAGGAGCAGCTAAAACGGTTGATGGAAGAGAATGAATCTCTTCGAAATCAGTTATTACAGCAACAGTCAACACATCAGCAGCAGGAGGATCGTCTTCGAAGCCAATTGAAAGACCAAGAGGCATCGATTAGTTCACTCACTGCCTCATTGACGGCTTCTCAGAAACAGTTGGACGAGAGTGTACTGTAGTCTCTCAGTCATAATATCTAGCTTCGTTTGGATTCACACATGGATTCATCCCAGCAAATGGAAGATCGCTTGACGACTACAGAACGTGAATTACTGAAAGTGCGAGGTGAAAAGGAACGGATTGTGAGAGAGAATACACAACTACAGCATGCCAAGACCTCCATAGAGGAGGAAATGAGAACTACGATCCAGGAATATGAAGAGAAGCTTGTAGCACAACAGCAGAAGGTAGCTGCAATGATTGAATTCAAGATCAGATTGATTCTCTGGAACAACAGGAATCACAGCGACAACAGACCAAAGAGAATGGGTTGAATCTGCTTCAGTCTCAACTTGAACAACTACAGCAGACTGTGTTAAAGAAACAGTTGATGCTTGATGCAGTGAATAGTGAGAAGAGTGCATTGGAGTATCGCTTGGCTGATGCGCTAAGAGACAAAGCAAGGAGTGAAAGTATGCGGCGCAGCTGGTAAGTGTGGATGGAGAGTATGAGTGATAGGAGAGAAGATGATGGCTGGAAAGATGTGGAGGAGGGCGATAGTGAGGAGAAGGCACATCCTCGAAGCATTTCTAGGATTCTTCCTGATGGTCTTCCAAGTATTGTATTGTCAAAAATTGATGACTGTGACGAGGTGAGTCTGTCGGCTATTCAGTTGATGCTACGCTCTCCTACCTTCCGACTTATTATCTTACTTTATTTTTCTCTTCTGAATATTGGTTTTGTTGTGTTGTTATTACGAAAGAGGTAGTGGATTGTTTGTTTCTTGAACATGCTCGGGGTTTTATAATCCTGAATGATTATTATAAAGCGATGGAAGAGAAGCAGAGCTTTCTTCAAGATTCTGTTGAGCACATCTCTCCAGATGTAGATCCAGAGGGAAATGGAAAGGAGATGTTCCTAATCTTGTTGAGCACAATTAGTACAATTCATGTATAAATGTAAAACATAGATCTCACTTCCTACAAAGACAAGTTCTACAGTCATGGGATATACACGATTGATGATTTCTTGCATACTTCGAAAGAAGAAATCATGGCTTGTGAGCATAATTTGAATCTATGAAGGATAGATGATATCATTTGTGAAGTTGATTACGATGACATGATGGAAGTATTTGCTTCAGCAAAAGATTTTGTAATGGAATAGCTAAGAGTAATATCGTAGATTAAAGAGAATTCTAGCGCTTCTCCTAATGAAGTGTGAGTGGAATGTAGTAATCGATGACTCATAGACGAGAGAGCATCTTGGAACGGCCCAATACAGTTCGACTACGTAAATCTCTGATGATGTCGCATAATACAAATCAAGTCTTGGACAGTAGTAACATTCTCCAAATAGTCTCTAAAACAAATCAGTCCGTTTATGGAATGAATACGGTGAATATTGAAGTTGATGCTCCTTTCACAACGTTTGATGTTGCGAATAAGAAAGATGGAAGGCCTAATTCTTCAAAATTCTAGTATCATTCCTCATTCCTCATAATTTGTAGTAGGAGTACAGTGGCAGTTACGTCTTCTTCCCAATTTCATCCGACGCCTTCTGTAATGAAGCAGACTATAGGTTCTCAAGGTCGTTCTACGGTCCTAGTGACTGTTAATCAAGGTAATGAAAGTAAGTCAACTACCCTCGAACCAATTTGCGAGTGTTCGATCTTAGATGGTTTACAGGAGATGAGTGGTGGTGTGTATGAGGACCCTCAGAACCAGAGTGTAGGTGAAAGGAGCTGGGTTTATCTATCAGGTAGTAGAAGTTATGTTATTGGGAGCTGCATCCTTACCATCAATCGACTTACATCACTCTGTTGTCACTTCATCACAATATTCATATTCATTTGCTTCCATTCTACCTGCTTGTAATATCGAACAGGGAGTTTCAGATATAACAACTGCAATTACTCCCCAATTGACTAAGTTACTGTCAGGAGGCCATCTGACTTATCTTTTGTATCATTCACTGGCTTCTCGGGCATCTGAAGTGTTCTGTGGTCATTCAGAAGATGTATTGCAAGGAGATTCGATGAGTGAGAAGGATGGGCTTTGTGTGACTGTCCTTTCAAATGTTCTGAGTGTTATTAAGCAGAATGATGGTTGGAGTTTGTGTTTGAGTGTATGGAGTATATGTGATGGATGTGTGTATGATATGCTATCAGATCGAGCTAAACGACAAATGATTGATAGTGGAACAATTATCTTTGGACGAGGTATCAAATCATATCGTGTTTGTAACAAGAATGATATACGGAGTGTACTACATGTGGCAATGAAGAATCGAGGAAATGGATGGAAGGATGCTATTGTATGTGTGGGTCAGATCATTAACTATGAAGGACAATTTGTAGGAACTTATTATGATTCTGATGTAGGTGGCTCGTACTTCACTTGTTCTCCTACCACCATGTGATCGTTTCCTTCCTACTGTTTCAACTTCTGGTGTTAGTCCTTCCATTACTCTTACGCGTAATCCAGAATCTACTACATCTCTGATGGTATGTATGATTATTCCTTTCTGATCGCAGACTCTAAATCATTTGTTAGCTCCTGGTATGCGCAAGCCATTCCGTGATAGTAAACTGACTCTGTATTTACGTCCTTTCATTCGGAATGCTCATGTTACATTAGTAGCATGTCTTCCCCCTTACAACACATCTCCCTCAATTGTTGTCAAGCATTATATGAAAGAAGGTGTGACCATGCGAGGAATGGATCAAAAATGTGATACGCCAAATACTATTGTCTATGATGGTATCATGAAGTATTGTTTTAATCTGGTTCCGAAACAACCTCGACCCAGATCTGTAGGAACCGAACGTATACCAGTCACTGTGACTCGTAATCAACTACCTGTAACGACTCTTCCTCGGAGTCACACAGCATCTCGCCAGATCACTCCTTCGAGCACTTCCTCAGTGATGAATGACGGTTGTATAGAAGATCTCTTTAGCAAGTGAGTGAGAAAAGGAACAATAACAAATAGATTATGGGATTTGGAGGAGTCTTTGGATCGTGTTCTCTCTCGGAGTATGTTGCGGTGGAACACTGCAAATGATAGAAAGATATCCTTAAGCCTGGATGAATAGGGAACTTAACTACAGGTCACCGAATTGAAGAATAAATTGCGTGATGTCCGCATAAAGATATCTCGTTTAAATGAAAAACTCTAAGGAACTGTTTGTTTGAGGATCATTCAAGGTTTGGTTGTTTGTTCATGAATTAATCATGAGTTGTTTAAGTGATTCAGATTCATTTCTCTTTGTAAGATGACCAGAAGAGGTGTCATTACCTAGATCGGGCAAACAAAGCAACAAGAAGAAGAAATGACTCGCTACTTTGAAATGAGAAAGATTCTGAGTAGAACAAGTATTTGTAAAGATTGTCCATCAACTTCTAGAAGAAAAAGAATTGACAGCAATCGTTGTTGAGAGAGATGGAACAAACTTCGTGAATCGAATGGAAAACCCTGAAGAGATCTGCATTGAGGAGTTATCCAGACAACGAGATTCCTTTGCCCCGTATACATTATCCTATTTCAAGTGTTTGGAGACAACCCAGAAGTTTCTACTTGAACATGAAGGACCTGTAACGAACAATGTATGTGTCTCAGAACTGCAAACTCGAGGCCGGTGTCGTAACAAGGATGTTTGGGACTCTCCTTTTGGTGGATTGACATTCTCCATTAAACTGGCTACGACGAAAAATCTAGTTGAATTCGCTCCACATATCTGTGCTCTCTCTGTTGCACTCGCATTAGATGAAACTATTCCACACCCAGTACAATTTGAGTAATATACTTAGAAATAGGGATTCGAAATAAGCATTCATTGGCCCTATGATGTATATGCGAACGAATATAAAATATGTGGTATTCTGAGTGAAACTTCACAGGGGATGGATGATACATATGTTGTTGTTGGTATTGGAATTAACATGAACAATACAAACAAACCAAATTTGAAGACACTTCTTCAATGGAACAAAATGATTCCTCGAACGCCTGTTCTAGTAGCATGCCTGAGGTATATTCGATCCTTTGTGGACATGTTCGACAGCGGAGACTATACATTCCTGTTGTCTAAATATTATGAAAAATGGGCACATTACCAGAGTGTCATTGATTGTATTGATATCAATAATGGAGTTCGTAAGTTACGGATTGTTGGATTGACAGAAAACGCCAATGTATTGTGTGAGACTGAAACTGGACGTCCATTTGAGTTGTTTCCAGATTCCAATTGTGAATTCTCATTATCGAATATGATTGCTCATCCGCTATTTCCTGTTTGTTAAGAAAGAGAAAACACTAGTCATTTTCATCGAGTCCTGTTGGATGACGACGAGCCATCATCTCTTCCAGAACAGCTTTCCTTGCTGCTGCTTCCTTCTTTACAGCATCATTCTCATCATCGAGTTCAGCAGGAGCAATTGAAGTTCGACGATTCTCCTGTTCGACACTTTCTTTGAAAGCAGCGATTTGTGCATTCTTCCTTTCCAAATCTTTATGAATCATGTCCATTCGAGCCTACAACTTAACACAGTACATTATCAGAACCTTCAAATCATCTAATTGTTTTTGGATCACATCCATCTTTGTTACTGTAACGACTTCTACACATTTACTAGAATCTCTTTCCGTACTATTTTCTTCTACCATATCAGCTTCTTCATCATACGAATCCATGTACTCCTTAAACTAGAGATTTCAATTCCTCCACATCTCTACCTCAAGCCATCGTTTGTGAAAATAACTACCCGATACCACTTCAAGTGTAGAATGACCTAACTCCTCTAATCGAAGTAGATTCTCAGCTCCAAATTCCTAAATAATTACTGATAGAGTACAGAATTCGAATACATTCAGTTGAAACCAGATAGACTTGTGCGCTTCCATGATCTTGATATGATTGTTTTTTATTTCTTTTATCGAATGAATCTGATTTAAGTTCGTTTTAGAAGGAGTTCCTACGAATTACAGAGAGTATCACGAAATCAACGCATCTGTTGTCTTTGTACTCCAAATGAAGCTGGAAGCTCGAAATCACCTGAAGAAGCATTCATTGGGCACTCTCTTCCAAAACACAAGAATGGAATGAATAAGACTGGAACCTTACAATGGTGTCCAAGCGGTTCCACTAACAATAAAAAGCGAAAGAGAGTCGAAATGAGTGTCAATACGTAATAGCGACTATTTCGGGAAATCATTCGTTCTCAACATACTCACTTAATTCGCAAGTAATGAGTGGAGGAACTGTTGGAATGTTTATGTTTGATCATGTTATAGCCTTTCCGTTATCCTAAGTATGTCTGGTCTCCCGCTGGAGGTTGGTGGGGCCAAAATGTCAATTGGAAGCGCAATACCAAGATAGCTGCAGTAGTTGCGTTTGCCTGTTGCATTCCTGTGTTCATGGCTTCTATCAATCTGGAGGTAGCTTTGAGGTTGTGAATGTGTCTCATCTTTCGTAGAGAAGACCTATCGCTCCTACCCGTCATATCCTCAGTCAGAAGTGGTGCAAACATGCCAAGGAGGATGATCCCAGTCTTAAGTAATTGCTACTGTATATTTGTTTCAATTACCATTTGTTCTCTTTCTGATGGTTCCATTGAGAAGAAGAAACCAACTGATATGGATTACAAATCCACTTGCTTATTGACATTCTCTACATATCTTCAGAGATAGAAAAGAATCATGGGATTGAGGTCAATCAATCCTTCATTAACAATGGATTCGGAAGGAAACCAAATTCTACAGCTTAGCCCAGATAAGGTACTTGAACTGAAACGTGAAATGTGCTTTCGTGACATGAAGAGTAGTGGAAAGTGGATCTTCCAGTACAGGCATTATCCATGCAACAAATGTGAGTGGAAAAATTGTGGATGATTGTCAAGCTAGAGTTATGTGTAGATGGTGATCAAAATGAAATCAAATGCGGGAAAGCACATCATTGCTAACCCATCTCTGTTTGTGCTAGGAAGCAACGATACCAGAGACATTGAAGGTGAATCTGTTGAAAAGGATTTAGTAGTAGTTTCAATCCGTTCTGCTAATGTGGATACCCTGATCTCTATAGCAAAGAACATGAAACGAAAAGAAGAACAGTGGGGCTTCCATTTTCTCATTATTTGTAGTTTTAAACTCCAATTTAATATATTGGAGATTTCTCAACTCTTTTTCGACAAAGTCAAAGATGCTCCTGAAGCTGAACTCATGGATCTTTTGAATAAACGAGTATGAATCAGCTTTAGATTGTGATTTATAGTGGAATATGGAAGAAAAGGGATCCATTAAGCAACTCCTTCTATCTGTACGACTAATCTATATCCACACAGTATGCTGCATAGGTTTCCTTCATTAATACACCCAAAATTCAATGATGATCCTTCGAATCTCGCTTCTGTTCCTAATCAACCTGCAGAATCTGCTGCAGATACTCCAACAGTTACTATCAATAGTGTATTTTGAATAAATAGAGTGCCCAATACTTCTCTTTGGAAGATGAATTCAAGAAACTCACCATTGCTCATACCAAATTGAAGGAATTTGCAGATGAATTATTGAAGAAATATCAGGTTTCCCAAAAGCAACTGGAAATCCTCCATACAGATACACACCTTTCAAATGATGAAAGCGATCATCTTCACGACAGCAAAACGGTTCTGAAGGATCCATTGCCTCTTTATACTGGAATCACGATGTTTCAGCTGTTGGTAGGAATGGTAATAGCATTTGTATTTGGAATATGGATAGCGAAGAAATATTGGTACGTCTGTTTGTTGCCACATTTGTTCTCAAGATGGATGGTTTTGTTGTTGTGAAGGCGAAGAGAGGAAACAAAAACAAGAAAGAAATGAGGAATAAATGGTTATGTTGTAGATGTCCATCATCGACCAATGCAATGTTTGCTGGGTTAAAAGCCAAGGTCAATAATTATTTTGGGTACAAATTGTATATTTGAGTGAAGAAATAGTCCTGATGATGAAACAGTTGACACTACTGCATGTATCAACACTATTAGCTCTCTCAGACGTGTATTCGTTGAATACGACTTCTTTCGCAAAATGGTTGAAGAATTGAAGAAAGTGAGACTTCCAGTTACTGATGAACTCTAGAGACCCGTGATTCAGTCTATTGTTGCACTGGGTATTGGTTGTATTCATCACTCATTAGTCTCACAATATCAATATGCTTGTATTCTAGAGATCCACTCTCTTCTTCAAATATCAAAACCTATTGAGATCTTTGATCCTGCTATGGACTATGTATTGTACAATGATTACAGATGTGAAGTAGATGGATGCAAAGATAGTTAGTCACTTTGGAAATACTATCCTCACCGTTAATGAAAAAGGAAAGCGAAAAGTGGCCGAAGAAACCCTGTTCTTTATGCCTCATTGTAGTTTTGACTTGTATGATTATGACAGAGTAACAAATAGATATAATTCGTTACTTTGGAGTAATTGGGGATCAACAGTAAAAATGGTTACAATCATTGGAAACTCATTTTCGCGTTATGAAAGTACAATTCTCAATGAAGAGAAACGAAAGCATCCTTCAAATTGCATTTTCCGATTACTTGCATATTTTGAGGACATTCCTATTATGGAATCCACATATAAAGATGATAAACTTCGATATCTATTCGATTCTTTTCATTCAACGAGTATCATGTACATTCCTGAGTCCAAGGAAATTGAGTGGGATACTAGGCCAGAAGAACCAGAATGTGGCGATGATGTTGTTAGTACTGTGAATGAAGGAATCCTACGCTATGTGACTGAGAAGTGTTCGAAATCGCTTTCAGATGAGTCTATATGTCCTTAATACATTTGTTTGTTCGATTGGGATCATACTGTAAGTGGAGCGGAAATAGGAACTATTTCTGCAGTTGAAGTTGTTTGGCAAAGAAAGAGGGAAATGAGCGCGTTTCCTGTTTTACTGGGCCTTGTGCTCGTAGTGTGTAACTGTAATGAGGCTTCACATGTCGTATGAAAGGGTTGTGTAAAATTGACGATTAGTACAAACCTGGTGATCAATTCTATGCTTGGACAAACCGCGTTCGTGAAATATCTCGATAGTGAATTGTAGATTGGTCCTTATCACAACCCTCATGAAACATATGACTACTTTTCTCTTCCATTCTGCAGACCTGATCTTCCTGAAGGATTGAAGACAAAGGTTAGTTATTCTAAGGATTTTTTGATTCTGAATAGAAGGGAGGTATTTCCGAAGTAATTGAAGGAACGCAGTTGCAGAACTCTGGAATTGTTTTCTCCTTCCTTAAGAATACGGAAAATGAGTTTTTATGTGAAATGTGGTAGTTGTGTAACTGATTGACAAATAGGAACTTGTCAGAAGATGGTGCTTATAGATTGCAAAAGGCGATTTTTAACCATTACTGGTACCAAGTATGGCATTATCTTGAGATGGACTGTAGTTGGAGATTGATGGTCTTCCGATCTGGGCCAAAGTAGGAGATCTGAATATGTCCGAAGAGGAAATCGAAGAGATGGAAAAGAAGGGAGTATATGATATTCCTCACATTGAAGTTGTAGAGTCATCATGAAGTGATTCCAGGAAAAGCACGTATTTACACACATCGTCTGTTCACTTTGGGTTATAATGGAGATCAGATCGTGGAGGTGAATATGACTTCGTCTAATCCACGTGTGGTAGAGGTAGGTACACCTCTAAAGATCACTACATCCATCACCTTCATCAAGTCCACTATTCCCTTCAAAGATCGATTCAATCGATATCTGGAATACAACTTCTTCGAGTCTCAAATTCATTGGTTCAGTATTTTCAACAGTTTTATGATTGTTGTGTTCTTAGCTGGTCTTGTTGCTCTAATCATGATGCGTACACTAAGTCTGGACTATGTCCGGTATTCTCAACAGTATGATGAAGATTCAATTGATATGACAATGCGTGATGATAGTGGTTGGAAACGAATTCATGGAGATGTCTTTCGACCTTGTTCACATCTTCGTATGTATGCCATATTGATGGGGGACGGAGCCCATGTGTCTTTTACATTGATTGTCTCTCTATTATGCATCTTGATAGCTGGTCATTATTTAGGACGTGAGAGATACAAGAATGATTCTAATCAGTAGACGATAGTGTGCTTACCATCACAATTGTGGTGTACGTGATTGGTTTTGCTGTCAATGGATATGTTGCTGGCTCTATCTACAAGCAAGCCTTCTTCCCACGAACATCGCCTTTATGGCAACGTGTGATGATGGAAGGCTGTTTCTCCATTCCTTGTAAGTGAGAATTGTGATCATGATTTGTTAGTGATTGTGATTATCGCATATTCGTTCTTGTGTTTAGTCTCAATGGCTTATGGAGCATTAGAACACTTCCCGTTCCGGAATATCCTGACATTATTTGTATCACTTCTATTCCTTGGTCTTCCTCTTCATACACTTGGTACTATTCTTGGTCGTTCTCTCAAAGGGAATCCTAATAATCCATGTCGAGTAGCCTCATTACCAAGTCCAATTCCTCCTGCTGCCTTCTATGCACGACCACGATTCATTTGTCTGGTAAGTGGCTTGTTGCCCTTTGGGTCCATATTCATTGAAATCTTCTTTATCTTTGCCTCGATATGGTCATATAAGTATTATTACGTATATGGTTTCCTTGCTTGCATGCTATGTGAGGAGTATAATACAGAATAAGATGTAGTGATTCTGATCATCATTCAAGTATGTGTCAGCATTGTGGGTACATATATCTTATTGAATGCAGAAAACTATCAGTGGAGATGGGTGTCATTTGGTAGTGGAGCATCTATTGGTATTTATCTCTTTTTGTATTGTATCTACTTCTATCTATACAAGACGGAGATGAATGGAGTTGTTCAAGCAGCATACTTCTTCGCAGAATCGGTGAGTGATTATTGTAGGGAATGATATCTAGTTATTGTTGGTGAGTGTTGTTTCCTTATTCTGTGGATATATTGCATCAGCGGCAAGTGAGGTATTTGTCCGTCGCATCTTTAAAAACATCAAAGTGGATTAATCGTGTGACTGTTTGTTGGATTCCTATGAGTGTTCTAAACATCACTTTGACCCATGAGCACACTAGGCCTCTCAAAAAACTGAATGTTATGCATGGATGGCTGAGTGGTCCAAGGGGTTAGTTAAGGCCGTAATGTGTTCGCACTCGAGGGTTCGAGTCCCTCTTTGTGTACTATTCTTTTGTTACTCTCATTGAAAGAAAAGATAGTATATTGTGTCACGAATCTACTGTAATAATTGCAACTAGAAAAGACAACAATCATTCTTTCAAAATGAGTCAGAATCGAAAGATCAAAGGTAATTTGAATCTATGGAAAAGGACTAATATGTAGCTCAAGTTGAGTCCACATTAAAGAAGATCAAGGAAGGACTTGAGGAATTTGAGACTATATGGGATAAAGTAGTTGATAGATACAATTATTTCATGTTCAGGTATATGATGCTACAACACAAGCGCAGAAGGAAAAGAATGAAGAGGATTTGAAGAAACAAATCAAGAAATTGCAGCGTTATAGAGATAGTTTAAAGCTATGGACAACAAGTACCGATTCGACGATTGTGGTAGGGACATGAATGGTATGGGTTCATGTTGTAGCAATTCAGCAATCAGATTGCAGATGCTAAAAAGGAGATTGAAGATCGAATGCAAAAGTTTAGAGAATGTGAGAAGGAAACCAAAACCAAGGCATTCTCAAAAGAAGGACTAAAACTACCAAATAAACAGAATCCTGAGGATGTAAAAAGATTTAGAAAGGATTGATGAATAGGAAAAGCGAGAAGAAGTGGTTTCCAGTATCAACAAGTATTTGAGTGAATTGCATAAAGAAATTGATGATTGCGAGGTGGAAGAGAAGCGAGAAAAGAACAAGAAACGGAACACCAATAAAGCGCTTATCTCGAAGCTAGAAGGATATTTAAAGAATCACCGTTGGCATATTGCTCATTTAGAATTGGTTTTACGTCAGATTGATAATGAGATCTTGGATCCTTATGATCTGGAGGCAGTTTTAGATGGTGTACAGGAATATCTGTCATCCTATCGAGATAAAGGCTATATATTTGATGATAGTTTGTATGAAGAATTCGATTTGGATGTTGATCTATCCTCAGATTCTTCATCAGAAGATGCAAAGCCAACACAAGAAGCTGAGCAAGAAACCGTAGTTCCCAAAGTGCCTCCTCCTCCAAAGAAAGTTCCAGTTATCGTTCCACCTATTCCAACCATTTCTCAACCAGCCAAACAAATCTCATCACCTAATAAGGTTGTCACATCGCCACCTATCAACTATGCATATGTTGTCCAAAGAAACTCCTCTCGAACAGTTCCTTCGCCGGATATCTCTCTTCAACGAGCAGTATCAGCATCTGCAGCTCCCAACACATCACCTCGCATTCAATCATCACCTCTTGTCAAGTCTACTCCTTTGGCACCTACTCAAACCATTCCCACTCCCCACCCACTCTCTGCCTCTGCGCCAGCATCAATGCATCCTACTCCAGCATCCCATCCGACTCCAGTAACCAACCCTACACCTTCCTTCATTCCTCCACCATTGAATCCTGCAGAGGCGCCTCTGTGGAGCACAAGCGAAGTACTGGAAATGCTTACGACCGCGTATGCAGCGCGAACTCCTTGTTCTCACTGTGATAAACTCTACTATCCGTCATGTCCTACGGGAATTCCCGATTCCTTCCCCCAGACACCGTTACGAGAGATCTTGGAAGGGAGTGGTTTGAGACAAATGCATGACGAAGAACTCTTGTTTCTGTTTGCTTACCCAGTGGATGAGAATCAACACGAAGCTGCAGCCAGAGTGTTGAGTGAGAAGGATTGGAGATTCAGTAAAGAACAGAAAATGTGGTACCGAGAAGTAGAAGTGAGTGAGTGAAACGTCTTATTATGAGTAGAAGGATAAGTATGAAGTGTATGACTATAATACCTGGAGTGTAAGGCAAGTGCAGGATATAAAGAATATTACATTGGAAAAACCTCCTGTACTCTTTTAGTGATGTTTGTTGAGAAATCTGTATTTCCATTTAAACATGAGTGATCTAACAATTTATTCTGCATTTCTTGATAACAGCGAAGATCCAGCTTCCCAATCTGTATGTATCGCGGTTGTGTTATCATTGACAGGGACCTGTATTTCGTCACTTACTTGCTCTCGATGGACTGAAAACGGGATTAGAAGGCCCCGAAAGATCGATGTACGACGGATTTTTGTAGGTTTGAGAACTTTTGTTCATCCTAGACGAGGAAGCAATTTAACAGAAACAGGGAACTGTCTAGGATACAGACCTATTGTAGATGGAAAAGCAGGCCCATATACTTGGTTAAGGTAGTATCTCAAGAAAGAAATAAGACTTAGCTATACGGATGTGAGAGAGATGATTGACAAACTCTCAAGTGAAATGATGCGTAATCAACTATGTCAAGAAACAGCTGGATGTGGATTGAAAGTATCCGATGGAAAAGAAGCACGTCTTGTCGGTATCTATGCAAAGACAGGATATGAGTGGGTGGTTGCCGAGTATGCAAGTTATCGTTGCAATGCTACTGTTGTTACACTGTATGATTCTCTTGGTAAAGATGCTACAAGATACATTTTGAATCTTTCACGAATGGAAACCGTGTTTTGTGGAGGATCATCCGAGATTCGCAATCTCCTAGAATTAAAGCAGGAATATCCAGAAGAAGTGTTTGTAAAATCGATTATTAGTGTATGCAATCCTTTTTTCGTGTAATTCTAGTTTTCGCCTGTTGATCAAGTCATGATCGATGCATTGACAGCCTCCCAGATCCGTTTCTATTCTCTTCATGATCTTATTTCCAACGTAAGGATGCAATATCACGTTTGAGTCTAGTGTGAATCCATTCTGCCAGCTCACAATCCTGCACCAGATGACATTTGCACCATCTGCTTCACCTCAGGAACCACAGGCAATCCAAAGGGAGTGATTGTAGCTCATCAGACGTTATTAAGTCTCACACTGAGTATTAACCAGCATTACAAAATCTCCTTCACTCCGAAGGATGTAGTAATTGCTTATCTCCCATTGGCTCATATGTTCGAACGATTTGTAGAAGCGAATGCTCTGTTTAACGGAGCGTGTATTGGATATTGGCAAGGTTCCACCTCCTCTCTCATGAGTGATCTTCAAGCTCTGCGACCAACAGCATTCTGTGCTGTGCCAAGAATCATGCAACGAATATATGGAGCCTTACAAGATAAGATCCAAGCCATGAATGGAATGTTACGATGGGTGATTGAGAGTGGAATGCGAGCAAAAGAAGAAGGATTAAAACGAAATGTTTGCCATCATTGGTTCTATGATGTAGTCTTCAATCTTATTGCGAAGAAGGTTGGATTGGATCGATGTCGTTGGATTCTTACGGGAAGTGCTCCTATTGCTGATGAGATTGTGAACTTCTTCAAGTGTGTTTTCTCATGTGCTGTTCTCAATGGCTATGGAATGACAGAAACAGCTGGAGGCACTTGTTGTTCTTCCTCTCTAGATGTTCAGACAGTGGGTCACTGTGGAGGTCCTGTGTGTGGAATTGAAGGGAAACTTGTGTCTGTGCCTGAGAAGAAATACTATGTGACAGATACCATTCACTATGTAAATGCTGGTAAGGACAGATAATAGAACTCAGAAATAGACGATAAAGTTGGAATACCAATTTGTGGAAGGGGAGAATTGTGTTTCCGTGGTCCTGGTGTGTTCCGCGGTTATTTCAAGAATCCAGAAGCAACAGCAGCTTGTATGGATTCAGATGGTTGGTTCCATTCTGGAGATATTGGTTTCATTCGATCTGATAACCATGCTATTCAGGTGATTGATCGTATCAAAAACATATTCAAACTGTCTCAGGGTGAGTACATAGCTGTGGAAAAGGTTGAAAATGTGTATCTCCAGAATGATCTCATTGATCAGATCTGTGTTTACGGAGACAGTAACCAAAACTACATTGTGGCTGTGGTGGTGCCAAATCAGAAGAAATTGATTGCATTTATGAATGCAAGTTCTGTTTCTGATGCAGTGAAACAGCTAGAGTATGCCAAGATGTGTGAACATAAGGAAGTAAGGAAGATCTTATTGGAGGAGTTGAACAAGACTGCATTGGCAGCAAACGTAGAGATAGGTATGAGAATGAAGTGTAGTTATTTGGTTTTGAACGAGTTCGCAATATCCATTTGGAGCCAACAGAGTGGTCAGTTGATAACAATGTATTATCACCTTCATTGAAGATGAAGCGTCATGTTACCCAAGAGATGTATAAAGAGATCATCAAAGAAATGTATCATGAGGGTCAGATGATTTGAATATGTTTGTAAGAAACACAATACTTATTTAACTTGAGCTGTTGACCATATACAGAATACAGAAGAGTGGTCAAGTAATAGGTTATAGCACACAGAATAATCCCTACAAGAAGTGTTATCCATTCCACCCATGTAGATATTTGCTATTCATCATCTTTATCTTATTCTTCATACTTGATACACCTTCACATAGGGTTCCTTTCCATAATATCCGCCCCAGAATGGTTCAGCATAGATAGGGCTTGAACTCTCCTTATCAACAGTAAATGAATCACGATCAATCACTATATCAAACCTCTCCTTAATCTGTTACCATGAATTGCTGGATCCAATGCATCATGATAATAGGCATTAGATGCGTAGCAATGACCTTTCACACAATAACCATTCTCGATACTTCGACAATCTGTCCATGAGGAACAAGATACTCCAGTCGCATTCTGATGGAAGTGGAGAGTCAGTGTACTGTGGATAAAGCTCTCAATGACTGAAGGTGTGAAGTAGATTCCATCTATGGAACACACAAGATGAGATACAAACCCTTCTTTGGATCTACAGGACCAGTATAGTTCACAGAATATGATGATCCTTCAGGAGAGAACAGTGGATAACGACCAGCCTACAGATGAAAGAACGAACATAAAAGGACTGAATATGTGCCTGTAAACAGATTCAGTGCTTTTCCAGCTAAGTAATGAAACCACTTATTCATGGCTACCCTGACGATTGGTGATAGAATCAACATCCAATCCAAGCATCTCTTCCATTATACCACACTGACCATTCACAGCAAAACAGGATAGCAAGTCATCGAGATAGGTGGAATTGACATGAACCTCCACAGGCTCTGTGGGTTCCAACAAAGATACAATACCTGCGGCCAGAGTATTTGCCACCTCGACAGCCTGTGAAAGCTGGATTCGTAGAGGGAGAGCACTCATATATCCAGGAGCAAAGGTAGCATCATATCCACTTATCACATATGTATCATTAATGCCTGCTTGGAAGAACGTGTGGGCAGGACCAGGAGGCAGACCCTGTACAGATGAAGGGAGAATGGAAGGAAGATTGAGAGGGGCAGCCGCAGCTTCACTGTGGAGATATAGAGAAGATTGATAAGGGAAGAGTTGATCCAATACAATGACATATTTGAAACGATCTAGAGACAAATTCGTGAAATGAAGTGATAACTAGAACCTCAATCAAACCAACTGAGAGTACCTTGAGAGGACTTGTACAAATACGATCATTAAAAGGAGACTGAGCATGTTCAATAGCTTGAAGACAGGAGAAGGATTGAATCTCACTTACCCACAATCGACTTCCACCACGTCCCCATGATTCTCCTTGGAAGAATGCAACGACAAACTGATTAATATGATCAAAAGAGAGAGCACGAATGGATTTGATGGCTGCAAGGAGGATAGAGACGGTAATTCCAACCCGTCCATCATCAGTCTCATAAGCATCACTCATACTATCCATCTTCGTGGCAATCAAAACAATCGGCCGATCACTGGCTATTGGTGATTCGGATGCCCAGACCGATTGGCCACCAATTGGCATACAATTTCCTCTTCGTAAGCATGTTATTGAATCCATTGTATCTGGTCCCATATATGAATTCATCTCCACAATATAGGGGTTATGAGTAACTCCATTCACATTCTGCAAGGCCTTGGAGAATAGCTATCAATTAAGGAAATCCATTATCTCCACTTCTTCAATTGTAGCTTCATCAGTCACATAAGAAAGTGCAATTGGCAGATCATCATAGAATAGTCCCGAGCCTGATGGATTCCACTCGTACTCTGGATGCAATGTGATATTCACAGAAGGAGTTCCCAATCCATCTGGACAAACAGATGATGGTGAATATCCCTCTTCCTACAGGTCAAAAAAACTAGAAAACACAACAGATGGAAGATATCCACAGACGGCAATGCCAACAACTCCTTTTGTTTTTACAGCTTCTTTAACCAGATCTCCTATGCATGAACCAACAATAGGAATCACAACGGGTCAGAATTGTTGAGTTTACAACAAGAACAACATCATCTTCATTAACTTTGGCAAGATTCTCCTTCAAGTCACCCTATACGATTAAGTAAATGGATTCAAAACAACAAGTTGCTGAACGGGAACGGCAATTCCGCGAATACCAGCCATAGGTGTTCGACACCCCACTCCTCCATTCCGATAATAGAATCTACTACAGAATTGGTTTGGGATATCCTGATAGAGAAGTGTTGAGAAGAACGGATCTGCATGAACACTCGAAAGCAGAAGAAGCAATGGTAAAATCAGCATACTAGAGATTCGATAAAAAAAACAATAGCAATAAAGAAGATTATGGAACAGAGTTATACAACAAGTGTACAAATAGGCAAAGGACTACAGATTCTTCTGTTTCGCAAGAATTTCATCCACTTTATGGAGGAAGTCACCAGGTTCACATGCAGATTGTATAAAAGGGTGATTCAACAGGAAGTTCGCAGTAGCACGTGTGTCCGCCTACACTTCACCACTCTTTCATCACTAACATTCACATCTAGGGCTCTTGATAAAAAGTCGTTAAACATCACCGACCAATTGTCTGGTTTCGACAAGGTTGGAGATGGACCAGTATGGATAAGAAGGAGAGCTTTCAATGGAGGTTCGTGGAAGTGAGGAGGCACTCCATCAGCCATTTCAATAGCTGTGATTCCGAGTGACCACACATCAACCTTATTTGTGTATCCCTCTCCTTGAATGAGTTCAGGAGACATCCAAAAAGGAGTTCCCACCTTGGATTTGCGCTGTTCATTTTGGGAAGTAACACGAACGGCAAAACCGAAATCTGCCAATTTGACCTCACCGTTTCCGTTGATGAGAATATTGTCAGATTTGATATCTAGAAGTCAATAAGAAGGAATCCATCCTAACCTCGATGAATGTGGTGAGTGTTGTGAATCACACACATTGCTTGGAGAATACACTTACATACGTATGCAATATACTTTTCCTCCCAGTGGATTTCTTTCCCAACCACACCTGCCAAACTTCCGCGGTCCATGTACTCCATCACAATCTACACTCAAAAGAAGAATCGAAACGGACATAGAGTTCATCATTCCAACAGTAACAATCACTAATCGACACAATATTCTCATGAGGCGTCGATTTCTGCATTAGAAGTTCAGTACAGATTTGTCTCAATTCTGCCATCCCTGTGACTTTGACGGCTACTTCTTCATTCGTTTCCTTGGAGCGCGCACGATATCTATCTCCTTAAAAAATCACATTCTTACACTTTGCTGAATCCACCTTCACCAATTTGTGTAGATACTTCGGAGTAGTATTTCATGGGATCATCGCGAATGATATACAGTTCTAGACTAAACCACTACAAAAATAGCTACTTTCTTCTGGATTCACATCATCAACATTCTCCATGGACGGATCATTTCCCAGCTTTTCTTGGAATACATATTGAAGAACATCGATCACAGCCGGCAATTGTTCGGCTACCATATCCTTCTCGATCGCTGATTCCTGTAATGCTTCTTGCCACTCTTTAGGAAGTCCGCGCAAGCCTACAGGAAACAAAACTGAAAAGAAATACCTCCTGGAACAGTTGGATCTACGGAAATATGTAAAATATTCAAGAAGTTGGTGGGCTTTCCGATTTCAACATCTACACTCGAGAACAGCACATTCATGTACCTCGTCTCTTTCCAAATATCTCCTTAATAGAGATAAGACAACCCTTTTTTCGTTTGTTCACAGACTCTTCTGTAGGAATCTACTCATCACAATGACTTCCTTTTGCAACCGTGTTATCGCATGGAACACCTGTATCCACCTAATAATAATTCAATGGACTAAATTCCACAGCTGAACCTGTTTCTTGGTTGGTATTCATTCACGTTAGTTTGCTGTCGAGTAGTACTTTCTGTGCTACAGCAAATACCGACACAGGAGTTAGAATCCTGAAAGGAATCATGAAAAAACACTATCTCATGAATAACGGTTATATTCCCATGTTAGCCTTACATATCAATAACAAACAGATTCATTATTGACGCCAATTGGGATCCTTTCTTTTGGAAACTCCCTTCTAGGTGTATCTAGTGAGGTACTAAGTGGTATTATTCACATTGACGTTTTTTCTCATTTCGCATGTTTTCGACGCTAAAAAGTATACTAAGGGCCAATCTGATAAACAGAAAGCGTATTCTATATATCGGTAGCATATCTCAGAAATGGTTTACAGTGAACGAGCAGATATAAACAGTGGTGGTGCTCCCCATTCCTTCCACAGGTATATGAGTGAATACGACAAAGAATCGATTCAACGTTTCAAAACATGACAGTGACCTGTTAGGCGATGACAGTAGAAATCCAAAGTACAGAAAGACTACAAACATAAAATGGGGGATCCGATGTAGACGATTCCAGACTGGTCTTCAGTCACAGAAGAATTTATCACTGGAAACAGAAACGGACTCAACAATATGTGAACGATACTAATCTTCAAAAGTGATTGTGTGTTTAATTTTTCGATGAATATAACCTCCAATCCATCAAAGATTGGGAGGAACACAGAAGATATGTCAAAGACGCCTGAGGTACATCTTGTGTTGAAGTGATTAAATCAGGAGCTAGAAGATGTAGGAGATGAGTCGGATCAAGAAAACGAGACAAGTAGGTCGTTATGAGGTGAGATCAGGGAATAGGGAGTCTTCAATCCATTTTTGGTATAGATCACTCAAAGTTCATGCAAGATGGAGTAAAAGATGAAAAGATTGTGAATGTGCCTTGCAATCATCGAAACACAGCCCTTCATCTTTCCTGGAGTCTATTATTGGAATGCGTATGATGGAAATCGTAAGTGATATTGGTAGAGTCGTTATCGGAGTGATAAGAAGACTAACGAGGATAAGGTGGTGGTAGATGATTTTTCAGATGATACGTTGCCTGTCGTAGTTGGATGTGTGTAGGTAGTGATAAAATGGATTGATCGTTAGTGTAGATGGTCATGCAGGCGAATATGCTGCAGATTTTGTGAAGTCAGTATTAGGGACCACAATAGATAAAAAATTACGTTCGATTTTGTGTTCTCCATCTGGTACCACCAAGGAAGAGTTATGTCAGGCAATTAAAGACGCATTTTCATTGGTGGATTCGATGCTTTGTTATTCTATCTTCCATTTGCTTCCAGTATCCTTTTATCAGCAAGGAACATGGTTAACAGGACGACAACGACAAGCGAGTCGCCACAATGTAGAGAAACATTTTAAAGTGGTTGTTAGTTCAGACAATGAGATTTAGAGTGTTCGGATGGATTCTCAAGCAGACGGTCCTACACGTCGAATTCGAGGTTCTGGATGTGTCTGTGCAAGTATTGCTATCGTTAACTCTTGGATTCTCGTATCTGGGCTAGGAGATTGTGGTGTGTTACTCAAGCGACTAAGTGGGTGGGAAGATATGCTTCCAAGACATTGGCCTGAAGAGAAGGAAGAACAGCAACGTATTGAGAAGGCTGGAGGACATGTTCACAAGAATAGTATTAGTGGAATCTTGGGTGTATCGCGTGCATTTGGCGATATTTCGTATAAGGAGTCGTATTATAACATGTCGTAGGAGTAAAAGGAGAGTATGAGAATAGAGAGAGATCTCGTTTGCATTCCAGTGAGGATATCGTAGTACCTACGCCTGCAGTACGGTGTATAGAACTGACCGATGGTAGAAATCTAAGAGAGAGTTGACTTTTAGATCTTCAGTATTGTGTTTTAGGGAGTGATGGATTGTTTAATGCGTTAAAGAAAGAAGTACTAGTGTCTACGATTAGTGGAGGTATTGCTAAAGGACTGACAGGAGAGGCTATTTGTAGTGAAGTCTTACAGATGGTGAGATCGTGAGTAGAGGCATAGGAAAGTAATGCATAGAGTCTATGATAAGCAATACCGTTTGCGAAAAGAGGATGATGACGTTTCGATTTGTATATTATTTTTCAATCAACAGTGAACACAAGAGTGTTTGTTACACTATTAAGGGAATCATAAAGAATGAATTCATTTGTTCGAAGTCTTGTGTACTGATTACAAAGAGGTTCATCATTCAGATTATCATCGTCTTTGTCTCGAACGATACGCATCCGTTCATTCAGCGAATCAAAGGAGAAGGTGATTGCTTCTAAGAGTACAAAAGGAGTAAAGCGACAAATTCCTGTAATTGACCAACTGAAACGAGGATCTCAGAAGATCTCTGTGAAGAACATGGTTTACCTCCTGCTTGTAACAAATGTCATTTTAGTTGGGTTGGTAATTAACAAGAAGAGAAAGAACGACCAACACCTCTCCCAAGAGTAGTTCTGTTTGTTGCTAAATCTTGCTAAGATGACGATAGGCATGGATTTCCAGACAAACGAGGGCGGCTACTCGCCATACAATGTTAATGGTTACAAGAATGGAAATACCTAAAGGAATATCTGCCATCGACACTTTAGTATAGGCCATGACCTAATTCTAACAAGTATCGATAGATCATACAGCCTCTCCATTTGGAAATGCACAAGCAGCAGGAGCAGGTGGACACTCAAAGGTTTTCCCCTTAAACTGATCAATAATCATCAACTTGAAGCCCCAATTGAACATGCTTGTTTCTTTTAACCATATCAAATAGGGAGGAACAGATTGGTCTTGTAGATAGAAGCCGCCGAGAAGAACAAAAGGCAAAAGGAGCATCGCAGAGATGGCATTTGCAAGAACAAAGTCTCCAGTAAGTGCCGAAATAAAATGGCCTAGTGCCACAGCTATTTGTGAGCCCGTTCAACGAATTGTACTAGCATTTGTTACAAGGAGAAGGATACCAATATAGGCGAAAAATCGCTGTGGTGCAGGATCGAGTCCAATAATACAATAATTGATACTGGCACCGATAATAGGGAATATGAGTGACATTGGGAGACCCACAATGGTTTTGGCAAGATAATAGGCATCGATCCTATAGAGACCAGAAGCAACTTCATTGTAAACTATTGGTAGTTCAAAGGGAAAGACTTGAATCTCAGAAAAGAGGAGAGAAAAACACTCGGTCATCATTACAAAGAAAATCACAGAGATTCGATTGGTGATTCCCTACATGAAACTGGAGACAAGATAATACAGATTGGGAAAAACTAAGTTGAATAAACACGAGACCGATGAGAGTCGAAAGCACAACAGTTTGAATGAAACGAGCAACTGTTAGACGCGAATCCCGCATGAGAACGGTGAAGCATCGCGAAGTGAGTGTCCGGAACTGAACCCACCATGAAGTGGGATAACTGTGACCAAACATGCTCTTCCAGAATTTGTAAACAATGTTGCGTTTCTCAAAGAATTCAATAGAATCAATCTCATCGATAATGGACTGATCTTCACATGATAGTGGAATGTGATCTGCAATCTCTATATTCTTCTGATTCATCTCACTCTTCTTGAACGTTTCACAGAGTTGATGAACTTCTTGAATACGAGCTGCTTTCTGCTCGTCCTCCAACTCATTATCAATAGCCATGGTGTGAATAGCGAAATCTACGTGGAATACGAGAATTGAGAGTACCTGCCATATTGTAATACGGAGGACAAGGCATTCCAATTGATTCAAAGTACTCCAGGGCATCTTCTCGTTTACCGAAATAAGCAACCTCTCCATCAGCTAGATACATGACTCGATCAAATAATGCATAAGTCTCCGTTGGTGGCTGATGAATAGTACAAATAACTGTCACTCCATTATCTGCCTACAATCAATTGTACTAATAAGACTTACAAGAATACGGAGTGTTTTGATTACAGTTTCAGCCATATAGGAATCCAATCCACTTGTTGGTTCATCACAGAACAGAATGGATGGATAGTTAATGAGTTCGGTTGCTAATGTAACTCGTCGCATTTCTCCTCCAGAGATACCTTTCGTATGACTTCCTCCGATTGTTACATGCAGACATTTGGAGAGGTTGAAATGTTTCACCAGCTATTATGAGAGAAGGCACAAAAGACATACCCACACAAGACGATCTCGGATTTGTTGTTCTCCTTTATCACCAAGACGAAGAATTGCTTGATAATACAAGTGTTCTTGAACAGTCAAAAACTCATAGAAGAGATCATGTTGTCGTACGAACCGACATACCTTTCTATTTGTGATAAGGAAAGACTGAAAAGACCTTAGAGAAGAGGCACCAACCTCTCTTCCATTGATGCTGAATTGACCAGTGAAATTACTATTTCGACCGCAGAGAATGGATAGGAGGGTTGTTTTACCAGCTCCACTAGGGATCAAAGAGAAATTGTAGTGTAACCTTGCTCCTAGAATAGCAGTCATCTCACCAGTGGATGCATAACCATCAATATGTTTTAGAATCATCTTTTGATTTGTGTCTTCTTGTGATGGACGTCCTGTTTCTTCGATTGATACGTGTGTGGATGATTGCGTAGATGCAGGTGTTGATCCATGTGTTGACATTTTTGCCGATGATCCACTTGACGTCTGTGGAGTCAAAGCAACACTCTCAGAGAAAACTTCAGATTCATGAGAAGAAAGATATGTGTTGATGGACATCTCTTCTTCCTCAATCTACATCATCAAGTCCCCTTCATACATACCAATTCAAAGAGTCTGTCGTATTTTGATTTTTCACTCTTCTTTCGAAACAATGAACGCTTTGTTCGAGGCGTCCAAATGACATCATGGAAACGGAAATGACATCTAGAAACAGGATCTGGAGTGAAAAACCGCTCCAGTTTACTTTCTTGGTATTGCCGAGTATCTACAATCAAGAGACATTATGATCACAACCTTCAACACTAGCAAGCACCGAAGATGGGTGTCCACATAAGTGTTCTTGTTTAATATTTGCAGAAAACCCTGTTGACGATGATGAAGACTCGGAAGACATCCTGGATTGTCAAAAACTGGGATACTGTCAATACGCTTCGTCTTCTTTGTACGGAAAAGAGAATCAGAAAGGATTGAAGGAAATAATACAACAGAAACAACACCAATTTGGGCAACAGAGTTGATCTTCAGTTTTACCCAAGACTCGAAAATGAGTTAATAACAATTCATTCATTGGTCAGAATCAATAACATTGCCATAAACATAGAATTCAAGAAGAAAACAACCAAAAAGTATGAATCCAGGGGATGGGGATACCTGTATTTCTAAGGAAGTGACTCCGAAAGTTTCCCCACCAGTCTCTCCTATTCCTAGATTGACTCCACTGACTCATAAACCAAATTACTGTGGTTATTTAAGAGTTAATTGGAATGAAGGTACGTTGTGCTTCTTAGTCTCCGTGTTTTGTTCTATTTTAATGACGGAAGTCTGATTTCGTTGTAGCTTAACATTTGCTATCCCGCTCTTAGTTCTCAGAAGCCAATTGACATTGATGATGAGAACAAGCTGTAAAGAGTGTGAAAGAGAGACTGATGTGTAGCCGTGTGTTCATGGACAAGAGAATGTCTCAGGAAGTGGAGGGTGACTCCTTGGGTGATGAATTCAAGGGTT